>NC_141917.1:10245227-10548257 GCF_057802395.1 Ceratotherium simum simum
TCTTTGGACTTGATCTTTGCCAATCTGTGTAGCATTAAACTGTAATGTTCTCTGGTTTTAATTTGTTTGTCTTTGGTTCCTAAGGGGTGGAACAACTTTTCAAATGTTTATTGGTCATTTGGATTTTCTTTTTCTGTGAACTGCCTGATTATATATTTTGTCTATCCATTTTTCTATTGGATTGACTGATTATTTTTTCCCTTTTGGGAGTTCTATATTATTTTGAAAAATAAATTATTTATTGAAGTAAATATTACACAGATATATTTGTCTGAAAGTTCCTTTTTCATATTTTTAAAAACTGTCTTTTCAGGCCAGGCCCGGTGGCCTAGTGGTTAAGTTTGGCATGCTCCACTTCAGCAGCCCGAGTTCGCTTCCTGGGTGAGGACCTATACCACTCGTCTGTCAGTGGCCATGCTGTGGCGGTGGCTCATATACAAAAAGAGGAAGATTGGCAGCGGATGTTAGCTCAGAGTGACTCTTCCTCAGCAAAAAAAACAAAAACATCTTTTTAGGCAAAGACGTTTTTAATTTTACTGTTATTATTCATGTTTTGCTGTGTCTTCTTTAAAAAATATTTCCTAACTAAAGGCCATAAAATATTTTCTATATTCATTTAATTTTTTCAGAAATTGTCTATAATTATGAATCAATTTGTGTTTGACTGACATCTTAACAAATGTTAGTATTCCAATCTATGCATATGGCAATCTTTCGATTCATTTAGTACCTTTAAGATGTGTAACTTATCTCCATATAATTCAGGCAAATTTTTTATGTTTATTCTCATATGTTTCAGGTTTTATTGCTGTTCTAAGTGGCATTCTAAAAAATTATTTTTCTATTTATTCTAAAAATTATATTATTTTTATACTTTTCTAATTTTTCTTCCGGGTTATGAATCGGCTATGACTTTTAGCATATTTGTCTTTTAACCAACAATCTTGCTCAATTATCTTACTAATTTTATTTATTTTTAGAAATTCTCAGATTTTCTGTGTAGACAGCTTTATAGTCAAACATCTGCAAATAATGGTGATTTGTTGCTTCAGTTTCATTTTTCTCACTTTTCTTTCATTTGTTTTTCCCTCTAACTTCACCTCTTAGGATCGTAAGAACCGTGCTGAATAGAAGTGGTAATAATGTGTACTTTCAAAATTTTAAATGTATTTCTTCTAAACTTTTATCTCTCCTTATTTTTGTGTTGTTCTTCTCAGCGGGAGTCAGGAATAGAGATGAGATTACACCAGCAGAGACACTGCCATTTTGAACTAAAGGGAACAGAGAAAGTGGAACAAAATGGAGAAAGGCTGTTGGACTTGGATTCCACAAGATGAGACCACAGATCTATTTGGCTGTGAACTTCTCTTCTCCTCATGAGAATGGAAGAATGATGCTGAAGATGATTCACAGATCAGCAGGTCTGCCATTCCCAACACAGGCCCAGGGCGCGGGGCTGGTTCTTCCTTGGTTTCAAAGAGTGAGGCTGCCTCTCTGGTTTTGGGATTTTGGTGGACCAGGACGTCCCCGCCCAGTGCCTCAGGGGCAAGGCACTCACAGAGACACAGGGGTGGCACCTTGTTGAGCTGCAGGGACAGGGCAGCCCTGCAGAGATGTGGGGGAGATGTTGCTGACCCAGTGGGCCTGGAGCGCAAAGCATGAACCAAAGAGGTGTATTCTTGAGCCCTAAGATCTAATTAATCTAATAAATTTGCCTTGCTGGGTTTTGGACTTGCTTGGAACCCATCACCCCTTCCTTCTTTGATATTTCTCCCTTTTGGAGTGGGAATGTCTTTCTTATGCCTGGCCCACGGCTGTATTTTGGAAGGATATAACTTGCCCATTTTCACAGGTTCACAGCTGGAGAGAAATTTTGCCTCAGGATAAATCACACTTCGAGTCTCATCCATACCTGATTTAGATGATATTTAGATGCAACTTTGGACTTGAGAGTGTAGAGTTGATGCTGGATTGAGTTAAGTACTATAGCAAACATTTGCTCAATTTTTCACAACTCCAATAATATATTATTTTTTAACATTTTTTGTTTCTGTTTTTCAACTTCTGAAAACGTTTTTCCATATTTACTTTATATTTAATATCTGAAAATTTCATCATCTGAAGTTTTGGTGGGGGGATGTCTGATTCTGTTCTTTATTGTTTCCACTGATTCTCCTTGATGGCTCATTTCATTTTTCTTTTATTATTTATTTTTATTGTGATCTTATATGCGGTGGGGTTTCACCTATGGGAATTCTGTGTGGCCAAAATTTAATGTGTCCCTCCAGGAGAGACTTGTTTGGCTCTCCACACATTCGGGGTACTGCCAAGCTGCATCAGGTGTTCACATCGATGTGAGAGAGCACCTATGATTAGGAAGTCTCAGAGAAAACTCTATTTTGTTTTTCTACTAAGTTAGAAAAATATCTTATCTCCCTTTCTGAAAGCTTGACTTCTTTTCCTTCCTGAAACCCATCTGAGGATATAGTTCCCTGAGAGAACGAACTTTATGTGGCATTATAGTTCCAAGCCCTCATTTTGCATGCCCAAGGATATGTCACCTACATTCTGAGGCAATTTGAATTCCAGCTTTTTACTTATGAAGTCACAGAATCCCAGCAGCAGTAACATCATCCTCAGGTTTCCACTTCCGGTTTCTGGTTCCCTATGCATTTTTGGTACGTGATAGTTTCTTCTACTTCCTTAGCTATGTGATTAAAATCATGTTGAATATATCATCCAGCATGTCAGGAAAGGATTTTCTGGATATTTTACCTGCCACGTTGCTAGAAATAGAAGTTCTATATTACACTTATGTAGGAAGCATTCTTTACATTAAAACACTAGAGCTGGGCCTGCCCCGTGGCTTAGCGGTTAAGTGCGCACGCTCCGCTACTGGTGGCCGGGTTCGGATCTCAGCGCGCACTGACGCACTGCTTCTCCAGCCATGCTGAGGCGGCGTCCCACACACAGCAACTAGAAGGATGTGCAACTATGACATACAGCTATCTACTGGGGCTTTGGGGTATGAAAAGGAGGAAGATTGGCAATAGATGTTACCTCAGAGCTGATTTTCCTTAGCAAAAAGAGGAGGATTAGCACGGATGTTAGCTCAGGGCTGATCTTCCTCACACACACAAAAAAAAGTTAAAACACTAGAGCCTATTGAAATTAAAGTAATTTTAAATTAATATCAAATTAATATGAGGAAAATACTTTGAAATGGCTTTACTGTTTATATCTAGTAACATTTTTTCTTAAAGGTACATATGTGTTGGTTTTGTGCCCACTTCATTATTCCTTATATATTAGCTACCAAATAAATCTTTGAAAATGTTACCCATAGAATAAAGTAAGATATTCTTTGTATAAATTTTGGAAATTATGGAAAAAATTTATAAATGAATTTTAAAAGTAACTATAAATTGTTTAACTTTGTGTTGTTTTTATATTGTGACTTATTTGCTAAATATTTTGCCTTTGGTATGTGCCTTATCTTAGGTATATGCATTTTTATGCTGTTAATTCAATCAATCCTTTTATTAATTAATTGAATCTGTGCCCCTTAGTTGCTAAGAATATTCTATAAGTGAAAAAAATTTAAGTGTAATTAAAAGTCTTTACTTAGTCATATGCCCTTGTAGCCAGGTGAGCACACCCAACCTACGAGAGAATTAATATCTAGACTGGGATTGTCCAGAAGGAAGAGTGTCAGACATATTTTTTGTTTGTTTGTTATTGCAGTGTTGCTGAAAATAGATTTTTTAAAAAACATATACCATCCTACACTTCCTTCTGTAGCTATATCCTCTAGATATGATGCCAGATTTCAGTGGTTGGCACTACAAAAAGTGTGTGTTTATTTTTATAAAACCCTTTTCAAAATACTATGTATAAAAATCTAAAATTGTATAATGCATGGTGCTAATCATTAATTTAAAAAGCAAACTCTGTATTCTAGAATCAACATAAATTGATACTTAAAAATATAGCATATCTGCAGGGTTTTTTTTTTTATTATATGAATTATTGCCCCAAATGCCTGGCGTATAACAGCCGGCATTGGCTAAACACATTATATTTAACCATTGTTTTAACCTGATTGAGCCTGAAAGGAGAAAAATAGCTTAAAAGGAAATTATCCAAATGAGGCTTCATGTATTTCAGTGGCACATATCAAGTCTCACCTCATTTTTAATGTCAGATCATTTAAAATGTCCCAAATAAACTTCATCTTGCACTTTACTCTGGATATGAAGATTTAATTCTATGAGGCTTCTCATTAGTCTCTATTCTCTGATAAATAGGAGGAAGTAATTGGCCCTGTAGGACCCAGGTGGAGGTGGGGAATGTGAGATGTTTCTGCGTGTAGGGCTGGGAATGGCAGAAACTGCTTTCCCAGAGGCTGGCCTACTGACTCAAGGAGGGGCAGCCAGGGGAGCATATGATGGGGGTGCTGGTCCTGGGTAACGTCCAGTCTGAACATAAGAGGGCCTCCAAGAAGACCAGAGAGAAGGAAATCAGCCCGTGTCTGCCATGTTCAGAGGGCACAGCTTGGGCTTGTACCTGCGTCTGACCCTCACCCCTCCTCCCTTCCTCCGCACCATCCTCCGCACAAGGAATTCAGAGGCACTTTAGTCAATGAGGAGGACAGGAAAATGAGCAAGCCTTGGAGAGGGGAAGGAGGCCCACTCTTGCCCCCTCTGCAGCACTCTTCTCACCCCACTGTAGACTCCCAAGGCTGAAGCTGGCCTCGGCTGGGCTGGGAGAGTGAAGGAGATGCAAATGGGAAAACAGTGTGGAATTAACTCAGTGTGACTTTGGACTGGGAATTTAAATTCAGAAACAACAGTGAAGCTTGTCTGAAAATGACCTGAGGCCTTTTTATTATCTGAGAGTGACTGGAAAAGTTATGAAGACCTGTTCAAGCTTTCATTCAAAGATTGGGGGAGAAATAGCCCACATTATTGGTTGAAGGAACAAGGAAAAGAAAATAAAATATCTTATTGATAGCACACTATTGAGTAAAGCTTTTTCAATACATAGTTAATAGACTGCTCTGCGTTTAACTTGAAGATCTGGGAGATCAGATATACAGATCTTTTTCCTTAAAAAAATAAAGTAACCAACACCTCTGTGTGATATTATATAAGATACAATTGATTATTTAATGGACATTTGTTCTTAGCTTTTGCTATATAAACAATGCTACAATTGATTGACTGATCTGTTCATTGATTCATTGATTTTATGAAATATTGAGCACTGAGTATGTGCCAGATTCTCCTAGGACCTCAGTAGGGAATAAACAGACTGCTTGCTCATGGAGTTTCTGCTTTTAGGAAGTAAACATCCTTAGGGTACTGCTGAAAGTGGAAAACACTGTAAATTCCTAGCAGGGAAATTGTTGAAAGAAAGAAGATGTGGTTTTGAAATTCTGCTAGATGCTGTTAGATTGCCCTCCAAAATGGTCACCCCTGATGACAATCCCATCCGCCATATTAGGAATTGCTGTTTCCCAGCACCTCACCCACACCATGATTTATGCATCTTTTTTTAACCTTGGCCAATTTGATTCCTAAAACTAGTGTCTCAGTGCTATTTTAATTTGCATTTATTTAACTATGAGTGAATTTGAACATCACTTCATAAGTTTATTTGCCATGTTAATTCTTCTGTGATACACCTATTCAGAGCCTTTCACCTTATGTTTATCTCGTATTGGGCTACTCTGTTTTCTCCGATAGTCTTTCATTTCATTTCTTTCATTTTATTTGTTTTCCATATTTTCTGTTTTCTTTTTCTTTCTTGCTTAAAAATTTATTTATAAATTTCTCACATTTATAAATACTTCTTGTAATTACAGTTAGTTTTGTAAGTTTAAATCCTATAGTAACTAATATTTTTTTTCTTTTCTGAACAGCAAATACATTTTCTAAACACCGTGAAATAATCATTTCTCCCAATGATTTGAATGCCATTTTCATCATATTCTCAATTTCCATTTGTGTTTGAATTTGTTTCCATTCCATTGTTCTCTCTGCTTATTCTTACCTAGTTCCAAGTGTAAATACACTGTAGCCTCATAATACGCGTATATATATTTTTCTCCCAACATTTTTTCAAAACAGGGCCATCTTCAAACTTTATTTTGAAGGAATTTCAGACTTACAAAAAAGTTGCAGAAATAATGCAAAAATTTATACTCTTCACCTCGCTTTCCAAAATGTTAAAATCGTACCTAACCATAGTATGATTAAGAAAACCAGAAAATTAACATTGATACAATGCTTCTAACTAATCTGTATACTTTATTGAAGTTTTGACCCTTGTCCCACTCATATAAGTTTCCTGGTGCAGTCCTATCAAAGATCCGGGCTTGCGTTTATCTGTCCTATCTCTTTGGTCTCTCCCAATGACAGCTGTTTCTTCGTTTTTGTCTTTCATGATCTTGACACTTTTGTAGAATATTGGTTAATTATAAGATGTCTGTAAATTCCTATTTCTATGATACTTTCTTATAATTAAATTCAGATTATGCATTTTTGGCCTGAATGCCACACAGTGATGTCTCTTCTCAGTGCATATCAAGAAGAACATGATGTCGCTATGTCATATTACTGATGTTACCTTTTATCACTTCGTGGTGTCTGCTAAATTTAACCACTGTAACAAAATAGTTTTTTCTTTCTAATTAATAAGGATCTGTGGGACAATACTTTGAGACTATGTAAATATTCTGCTTCTCATAATATTTTAACTTGCCAATTTTAGCATCCATTGTTATTGCTTGCAACAGTGATTACTTTAGCATTTGTTAAAGGGTGGTAATTTTATCAGAATTGTGTTAAATTTAAAAAGTACTGGCATCTTTATTATATTGAAACATCCCATCCAAGAACTATCCATACTTCTCTAAAGTCAACTTTTATGTTTTTCTTATGTGTCTTAAAGTTTATTAGCACATTTCTTGTTAAGTGTGATATTCTCTTTTGGTTTTGTAAATGGAGTTTACTCTATGCTTATATCTCCTAACTTATTATTTGTACATATGAATTCTATTGATTTCTATATATTAATTTTTATACCTGCTACCTTATTAAATTCTTTTATTTTTTATTTAGTTTTATTTTTTCTTCTCTGGAGTTTTCTTCTCTAGAGTTTTGTCTATAAAACAGTGAATAGAAGTAGTTTTACTTCTCCATTGTTGATTCTTATGCCTCTAATGGATTTCTCTTGTCTAACTGTCATGGCTAATATTTTTAGTAAAATGTTGAGTGGTGGTAGTGATAATGGACATTCTTGCCTTGTTCTTGATCTTAGCGGAAGTGCCTCTAGTTTTCCCCATTGAGTAACATAATGGCTTTTTTTAGCCTTTCCGAGCTATTTTGTCTTAGGTGTGTCTCTTGTTATATAGCCTGTATAGTTGGGTCTTCGTTTGTAAGCCAAATTGAAAATCTTTTTCTTTTAATAGATGAATTAATCTCCTTCATATTTATTGATATGTTGCATATATATGATCTCAACTGTGTCATTATAGTTTATAATGACATGTGTCATGTCATAGTTGCTATGTTTCTTTCTCTATGAGATGTAAATTATTTGCATTTTACTGTTTTACCATCTGGGTTAACAGTATTTAATGATGTTCTTTGACACACAGTATTTCTTGTACAACATTCAGTTATCATATTTTTATTTCCTCTTTCTTCCTTACTTCTATTCCCATTTTTGGTTCCATTATTACTACACTTTGTCACCACATGCTACTTTTGTGTGCTAGTTTTCCACCGTCATACCGCTTTTTCAATCTTATATACATGTAAATTAAATTGCTCACTATCAGGTTTTGCTGAAGTTTCCTTGTTATATCTTGGTTGGATGAAGCTCATTATCTCATAGATTCCTCAAGGAGGACTCATGGGTGTAGAATTCCTTATGTTCTTGAATGTTTAAAATAGTTTTTCTGTAGGCCGCATTTTTTTAATATATTTTTTATTATAGTAAGACAGATAACATAAGATCTGCTCTCAACAAATTTTTAGGTACGTACTATTGTATTGTTGTCTATAAGCACAATATTGTACAGCAGATATCTAGAACTTATCTTTATAACTGAAACTTTACGCATTGAACAAATCCCCATTTCCCCCTCCCCCACCCCCTGGCACTATCATTTTACTCTCTGCTTCTGTGAGTTTGACTATTTTAGATACTCCATATAAGTAGAATCATTCAGTATTTGTCCTTCTGTGACTGGCTTATCTCATTTAACATAATGTTCTCAAGGTACCTGCATGTTGTCCATAAGGCAAAGATCTCCTTATCTCTTATGGCTGAATAATATTCCATTGTATGTGTATGCCACATTTTCTTTATCCATTCATCCATTCACATACATTTACGTCTTTTCCACATCTTGGCTATTGTGAATAATACTGCAATGGACACGGAGTGCAGTATCCATTTGGGATCCTGATTTCAATTCTTTTGGGTAAATACTCAGAAGTGGGATTGTTGGATCATATGGTAGTTCTATATTTAATATTTTGAGGAAACTCTATATGGTTTTCCATAGTGACTATACCACGTCTAGTTATCTTACACCCACCAACAGTGTATAAGGATTCCAATTTCTTTACTTCATTGGCAATATTTATCTTTTGTTTTTTTGATAATGATATCCCAACAGGTAGGAGATGATATCTCATGTAGTTTTGATTTGTATTTTCCTGATAATTAGTGATATTGAGCACCTTTTCATATACTTGTTGGCTATTCATATGTCTTCTTTGGAAAAAATGTCTATTCAAGTCCTTTGCCCATTGTTTAATCAGGTTACTTGTTTTTTTTGCTTTTGAGTTGTAAGAGTTCCTTATATATTTTGGATATTACCCCCTGATCAGTTATATGGTTTGCAATTATTTTTTCCCATTCCATATGTTGCCTTTGCACTCTGTTAATTGTTTTCCTTGCTGTGCAGAAGCTTTTTAGTTTGATGTGATCTCATTTGTCTATTGTTGCCTTTGTTGCCTGTGCTTTTATATGCAAGAAATCATTGCCAAGACCTATGTCATGACATTTTTCTCTTCTGTTTTTTTCTAGGAGTTTTACAGTTTCAGGTGTTACCTTTAAGTCTTTAATCCATTTTGAAGTGATTTTTGTGTATAGTGTAAGATAAAGATCTAACACCATTTGTTGAAGAGACTGTCCTTTCCCCATTGTGTAACTTGGCACCCCTGTCAAAGCCTTGGGTCTTGAAGGAAAACTTGACTGGTATAAAGTCTTTGGTTTATACTCTATTTTATTGAGTTTCGTGAAGAAGCTGCTCCATTGTTGCTCTGTTCTGTGTGTTGTTTGTGAAAAGACTGATGTCACTATACTTCTTTTGCCCTTGTAAGTTATTTTATGTTGCCTGGAAGTCTTAAAGATTTAATTTTATAATCTTATTGTTCTATTAGGAGATGTCTCAGAGTTGATCTTTGTGACTTGCTGGGTAGGCCAGTTCAGTATTTAGATTTTAATCATCTTTTATTTTGGAAAATGTTCTTGGCTCATAGTTTAAATATTAGTCTGTTCCATTGTTTTGAGTTTCTTCCCAGGAACATCAATAATATGAATATTATTCCTTCCTTGCCTTTCCACTTTGGCACCACTTATTTTTTGACTTTTTTTTAACTTCATTTTTCTTAAAATCTCATTTTCATTCTTCTAGTTATTTTACAGTATTTTTCAATGGTTCTTATTATATTTCATTTAAGTCCACTTTGCCTTGCAAACTTTATGGTTTAGGCTTCATTTCTCAGATTATTTTACCTTTTTTTTCTTTCAGTTTCTCTCCTAAATAAATCAACTCTTCTTTTCCTTTGTTACTTTTTAAAAATTTTTCTATTCTTAGTTTAAAAATTTTTGATTCATGGGATTTTTCCCTATCCCCAAATGTTTGTTTGCATATATTTAATTAGGTTTAGAATATTATCTTAGAGTTTCTTCTACTTCATGTTTGCTGTTAACTGAAGGAATTTTCTTCAGTTGAAGCAAGGAACAAGTAGGGACTGATTTGGGTTAAGCAATTAACAGTGTCTACAAGAGAAATGCTGTTACCATAGTGAGGATATGGAGGCTCCATACTCTTCCCTCTATGTGGAGCTGCTTAGAGGTGTTATGCATATTATCTAAGGTGTGAATATATTTCTCTACAATCTAAATTCACTGCCTTTTACCACCAAAACCACAATGGAATAGCTTTTCTTATCATTCATTTTGAGCTCTTTGATTATGCTTCTCATTAGCTCAATCAGATTGCATAGCATTTGATTACTGAATGAAACAATGTTGAGATGTTCTCAGTGTTCATAGTTGGCTTCTTATATTTTGTACAACAATAACAATGAAGAAAAAAACAGAATCTGAGAATATTGTTTGTCGTGCAATTTTGTTTGCTGGGCAAATCCATGCCAGTAAATGTCAGATTTCAGATTGTATGAATAAACACATACAAAACCTCAAAGACTTCAAAGATTATGTCAGTGACATCTTCAAAAGACCTTTTTTTTTTTTGCAATTAAGCTTCCTGGATAAGGGTAAATTGATACTAAAGATAATTTTGGAATCTGGAGTTATTTGGGGGTTATACATATTTTTGATTTATGTAAATGTGGCTAGTGGATTACTTTCAGATTTGAGCATCTAACTGATATGTTCAAACTCTCAGAAAAAACCTTGTTGATATCATTCTTCCACCTTAAAAGTGGAATTCTAGATTGAAAAATAATTGAAAATATGTTCTGAAAAACTTACCACACATCAAAAATGTGTCAACCACTTTTCTTTGTATCTACAATAGACTGTTAGATGAAAAAAGTTATGAACTTTTAGATCTGTCATCTGTATAATTTACTTGTGCTTTATTGGCTTAAAAAAGTCTGCTAAGCAGGAACTGCCAGTCTGAAACTTAAATACACACTTCAAATCTAATTATTTGTCAGAACAACTTTGCAAAATGTTAGTTTTTGAACATCATCCAAAATCTTCTGTCTCAAATATATTTCTCTTAGAATTTTACTGAGATAAAAGATGAGTTTGGGTACATTTGCAGAATATTATGCAAAGAGAAAGAAAATGAGATATTTAGGTTAATGAAAGAAGAGACTAAGCAAATGACAATAAGATAGACTTTCTTTGAGAAAACTCTTAGTTTTCTATGACTCCTTTCTTATCCTCTCCACATAAAATAATCTAGTTTGTATCCCAACAGTAATGTGGTATATCTGAGTATTATTATCTTAAAATAACAAGGGTGTTAGTGCCTTATTTTTTGCACAATTAACCTTATACATTTATAAATAAGTTGTCTAATATTCTGAATAATTTTTAATTTTTTCTTGGTCCCCATGGAACAAAGTCCCCCCTGCCTCACTGTGGACGTGCAGCATGAGTGAGATTTAAACCTGTCATGTGTTAGTGTGCTGATATTTTGGGTTTCTCTGTGATAAGAGGATCAGTCTAACCTTCTCTGATTAACAGGTACTAAACTTTTTCCCCTCTCTCCTATCAAAACTCGCTTTCCCTAGACTAGAAATCCAGAAGTGAGGCTGCTGGATGAAAGGTACGTGTATGTTAGGTTCTACATTTTGCTAGAACACTTGGAAACAGAAGGTGTAGGAATTCACAGGCACAAAATCAACAAATACCCCAGTGTAAAAGTGGTTCATTCACTCAGTGAACTATTAAAACATCTACAAAGAGGAAAGGTTTACATTAGGAGTTCTCAAATGTTCTGTCTCAGGATCACTTTACACTTTTAAAAATTATTGAGAACCCAAAGAGCTTTTATTTAAATGGGTTATACCTGTCAATGTTTACCATGTAAGCAATAAGGCTGAGAAAATATCAAAATCATTAATTATGTAATTTATTTAAATATAATGATAATAAATCCATTATATGTTAACATAAATAATATTTTTTTAGAAAACAATTATGTTTTCCAAAATGAAAAATACCAGCAAGAAGAGTGGCATTGTTTTCATTTTGAAGATCTCTTTAATGCTTGCCTTAATAGAAGATACCTAGATTGTCACATCTGCTTCTACTTTAATCTGTTGTGATATCACACTTTATGCAGCTTCTGGAAAACTCCACTATGTGCTTGTGAGAAAATGAGAGTGAATAAAGCAATTAAAGTCTTAGTATTATTATGAAAATATTTTTGACATTGCTGTCAACTACCCACAAAATTTAGAGAACTACTAGTTTAGATTATTAGCTACGGACTTGTGGAATAGCCAGGCTGCAATAAATGAGGAAACAATCCTAAGAGATAAATAAAAAAATAATTAAATATATATTTATTTATATAATATATTGTCATATATGTGTATATATGTATTCATGTGTGTGTATGTATGTGTATATATATATATACACACACATATGCATGTGTGTAATAGTACTACATATTGTTAAATATACTGTGAAAAAAATCCAAAAAGACAAAACTACTATAAAAATGCTTATTTTTGTATAAGATTGTCTTAACACCAAAGAATCTCCACGGTGAATTTGTCTCAGGAGGCTAACATTGATTACCTGAGTATACTTGTTTTTGTTGCTGCATAACAAATTACCACAAACTAAGTGGTTTAAAGCGACACCCATTTATCATCTCACAGTCTATAAGTCAGAAGTCTGGCACAATGTGAGTTGGTTCTTGGCTGAGACTATCTCAAGGTTGAAATCAATGTGTTGGCTGAGTTAAGTTGTCATATAGAGGCTCTGGGGAAGTATCTGCTTCAAAGCTCATTCTTGTTGTTGGAAGAATTCATTTCCTTGTGGCCATAAAGGTGTGGCCATCCTCACCTCTTGCTGGCTGTGAGCCTGAGGCTCCTTTCATCTCCTAGAGGCTGCTCTCTGTCCCTTTCCTTGTGGCCCCCTCCATCTTCAAAGTCAACAATGAATAATCCCCTTTGCTTTGAATCCCTCTCAAACTTCTACTCTCTGACTTCCTCTTCCTCCAGCAAATGAAGAAAACTCTTTGCTTTTAAAGGGCTCATGTGATTCATATAGTTCCAAGCAGATAATATCCCTTTCTTATAGTCAACTCTTTCATATAACGTAATGTAATCACCAGATTGGTATCTCATCATATTCACAGGTTCTATCTATACTCAAAGAGGAGGAGGTTTACAGGCCTTGAGGTCATTTTGGTTTTCATCTACTACATGGAGTCAGGGAATCAGTGGTTAAATGTGATGTGGTAGGCAGCCCCTAAGATGGAGCCCAGTGATCTCCATCTCTTGATATTCATGTCCTTGTGTAATCTCTTTCCCTCAAGCGTGAGCTGGACCTAGTGACTCACTTCTAACAATTAGAATATGGAAAAAAAGATAGAGTGTTCTGAGATCAGGTTATAAAGAGACTTCTTGCACACTCTCTCTTGCTCATTTACTTACTCACTCTGATGGAAGGTAGTTGCCATGTTGTGAATTTCCCTATGTAGTGTTCCACAGACAAGGAGGGAGACCTCCAGTCAACAGCCAGTGACAAACTAAGACACTTAGTCCAAAACCCAAAAGAAAATGAATCTTGCCAACAATTGCGTGACTGAGCTTAGAAGTGAATCCTTTCCCAGTTGAGACTTCAGATGAGATTGCAGTCCTGGCTAATACACCTTGATTGCAGCCTTGTGAAAGAGCTTGAGCCAGTGGCACCCAGATAAACTGTGACCAGATCTCTGACCCACAGAGACTATGATATAAGAAGTATTTGTTGCTTTAGGCTGCTAAGTTTTATGGTAATTTGTTATGCAGCAATAGATAACTAACATAGGTGACAAAAAATAAATAAAATTACTACAAAATGGAATAATATTCATGGCGTATAGTTAAATACATGTAGATTATGAAATTTGACTTACCATATTATGGAACACTGAATAAAAATTTGTACAGTGACTCAAAGTTCACAGGGACAATGAACATTTAAAAACATCATTCTGTACAGGAAATTCTGGTTATATGGTGGCAGTACTGGTCTTTGTCCCATTATCTAAATTGGACTAAATATTTATCACGTACTCACCTACACAGTGGCTGGCCATTATTGTCAATGCAGAGCATCAAGGAGGGACTGGAGGGGCCGGCCTGGTGGCGTAGCAGTTAAGCGTGCACACTCTGCTGCAGCGGCCCAGGGTTCGGATGTCAAGCCGTGCTGTGGTGGCATCCCGTATAAAGTCCCATCTGGAGGTATATGGGCATGGATGTTAGCCCAGGGCCAGTCTTCCTCAGTAAAAGGAGGAGGATTGATGACAGATGTTAGCTGAGGGCTAATCTTCCTCACCAAAAAAAAAAAGAAGAAGAAGAGACTGGATGCTCTAGGGCTGAAACAGGAAATGCAACAGGAGTGGAAATGTAGTTGTCAGCACAGAAAAAAAAAGATAAAACATATTTAGGGTGGAGATGGAACTTGGGGATGAGGAAAGTGGTAAGAACACAGGAATTATAAAAACAGAGGTAGGTATACTTTCTGTGTTTTAGTTATTGAAAATTGGCAATCTGAACGTTAAGGATGGCTGTTCTCAATTAAGAAAGTCTATGGATTTTATTTACTGACAATGCTGAACCAAAGCGATAACATAGTCATGGATTTCTCTTCAGATTCCTCAGCATTAAATTAATAAGAACAGCTGCATAGTGCCTTTATATACATTTCCTAAGTCTTCCTGAAAATGCTGAGGAGTGATTTTTTTGCTTTAAAAATTTGTATTGTGTGGTGAAATCTAGAATTAAATATCTAACTTGAGATTGGATTTAATAAAAAAGAAGAGTAGCAGAGTTTCAGATATACTCGATTGTATATTAGAAAATTTTATTTTATTTGCTTTTGTATATCTCTGTCTTATGAAACCTGACTTTTTAAAAATTAAACTCAGATTCCAAACTATGAGACCAGACACAGCGTATTTTGTTTCCTTGCTTCTTTGCTTCTATTACTCCCCAGGGCCCCCTTTGTTTCTTCCCTAGTAAGCCAACTTCCATTGCTGGCCAAAATATGATATGTCAAAATTTACCATCTTTCTGTGCTATTACTTAGCTTCATTGCTCTATTCATGTTTAGAAGCTCCCACCAAACCCTCCTCTTTTTATATTTTTATGCTTCTCTTCTCCTGAGGCTACTTTTTCTCTTTCCTATGTGTTATGCTGAATTTTTATTTTGAAAAAAGAAAATCCCTTCTGTATTTTTCTCAACAAGGAGTAAAATGGAACTTTAATATATATTCTAAAGTGTTGTCAGTTGAATTTACTAATCTCTGAAAACTATCCACTGGTTATTGCCTCTATATCATTGTCTCCTGAACAATGAGATCATTGCCTGATGCTCTTTCTGAGAATAGTCAGTATTTGATGGTTTAATTGGATTGTGGAATTCTTCTGAGAGTCCCTTCTTAGGCTCAGAACTTTAGAGTTATAAGTTTCCTAAGATTTTAAACCATTAGAGTTGGACATCATTTTGTATTTCCTCATCTAATGTCTGTGTGATGAAAGCTTTCCCTATATTCTTATTTTCTCATAGTGCTTGTATTCTCCGCATGGTTTCATGAAGGATCTATGCAATGTTAATATTCATTAGATCTGATGATTTTAGATATGGGGATGATCCAAAATATTTAATGCCACATGTCTGCAAAGACCTTGATGCTTGTAGTGAAGGTCATTAAATGCTAGGAGATCATAAGAAGTTTGGGGAGACATTTCCAGGAAAAGAGGCAGGTGTTACAGAACCAAGATGATTTATTCTATCTTTCTTATAGAGCTCTTCCAAATGACGCCCTATCTCCCACCCAAGGACGATAATATGGCTTTGAAATGAAGATAAATTGATGATGACTTATTTAATTTACAAGCACCAATTATATAGGCTTTGGGCACTCCAATGAGCAAAATAACATCTTTAAATTACTGTCAGACCATTGGTCTAAGTCTTTCATCTTGCAGATAACTCAGAACTCTACTGCACTGTGACTGTGGACTTATTTAATTACATGCACCAATTATACAGGCTTTGGGGACTCCAACAAACAAAATAACTTCTTTAAATTACTGTCAGACCATTGGTCTAAGTCTTCTGTTTTGCAGATAACTCAGAGCTGTACTGGACTGTGTTTATGGAAAGGGGGATCCTGGAAAGAGTGACAGATAATTATATTTTGCCAAGTGTGCTTTGGAATGCACCTATATTAATTCTTATGATTGGTTCAAGCTATGGTTTAATACAGACTATTTGATTTTCTTGCTTATTTCCCTCTTTCCTTCTTATCTAGACCAAGCACCAGGCCCCATACCTGACACTGCTGATTTAAGTCGGATGTGGAAGTGGGTGTTTTATGTTGGAGGAACCTGATTATATTGCATAATGTCTTGACAGTTAAGTGTTAGCTAAGTGTTAATACAGAAAATGGTGCCATATTATGAAAGACAACTGAAAAATGACACATGACAAGCTTGGTAGTGCAACTATAGTGGAGCAGCTCCTGATAAGCTTTGGAAAGTAGCAGAGAGATGACAGGCAGAGAGAGCAAATTTATGTATATATTTACCTCATGGTTCAGACTTTCTGTTATTCATATGGGAAAGTAAAATCAAAGTGATATGTATGCAACTTTTTAAGAACATAGTGATCCTTATGGAAAAATAATATGGAAAGTAAAACTTAAAAAGAAATCACTAAGGTAAAGACATAAATGGTTTTGTTTTCAGACAAATTGAAGATGACTGTGGTTCCTAGCTTAATCAAATTAAAAGTCGAATAATGCTGTATAATTAATAAGTTTCACTATGGGTCATAAGTTAGAAGTAAAGTATGATTTCCACTAGTTTATCTTAATATAAATCTAATCATCATTGTCTGATACCTTGACTCATATTGTATGTCAAAGTATGGAAAAATATAAAATATTTTTAAGGGGGAAATCTTTCCCCCTATTAATATGAAGAAGACAATGGCCAATGGATAGTTGGAAGAAAAATTATCATTATCCACATATTTCATGTGCTGCCTTAAGCAGTGGGATTTCCTTTGGAGAGGAAGGTAAAGCCATTGGCAACTCAGAATACAGGGAAAAAAAAACAAGGCAAACAAGCAAATGATAATTTCTGGGATCAAAGAGATGAAAAACTTCTGGGATTTATCAAAAGACTATGTATTCTTGGTTTTGTAGGGAAGTAGGCAATTTTTAGTTGGTGGGCTGACTTGGGAAATTAGAGGTAGGATGGCTGCTAAGAAACAAGTGTGATATTGTATGGGACCAATTTTGCGTATTCTTATGCCACTGAGCAAACAATGCAGTCCAAAGAAAAGTTCAGCCATGGAAAACTGTTATAGGAGGGAAGAAGTGGTTGAGTGAATATCTATATGGAATTTTTAGCCAATAGCCAAATTCTAACCCAAAAGTATGAAAATCAGACAAAAGAGTTTAGTCCCAGGCTCCAGGCAATGAGAAGAAGCAGTTGATACTTTTCGTACAGAGAAATGTCATCAGTAATATGTTTCATAATAATTGTGAATACAGTGGGGTTCTCAACATGATAATTATGACCTGATGGCACATCACAAGTAATTTGTTATTAATAATATATGACACAATAACATTTTTAAGTAATATATTAATAAATTGGTGGGACCAAGAGAATTCCTAAATTTTGGTGATATTTATTGAGGGGGCAAAACAATTGTGGAGTGATAGTTTTTGTGTAATTTCACAAGATTCATATCCATGGAAGTGTGTAGTTTGGGTTAACATTATATGTCATTTGTTGTGCAGAAGAAGCTTAGAGCTCACTGATGAACAAGTCCCGGAAATCCTACATTCAGGGAGTGTGATTTATAGCATGTTAAAATTATTCACGTGTGAGGTTTTGAGAGTTAAGGGGAAAGGAATCTGGGTAAGAATTGAGGAGAAAAGAGACACATCAGAGGGAAAAATAGAGGTTTTAGTATTTCTGCAAGATGTATGTAAGGAGGAACTGATGTGGTTGTGCCTTTAAAGGGAAGAAAATTGCCTTCTCCTTTCCCTCTTTGTCCACTCCTGTGTGCAGGAGTGTAGACATGATGTTGAGGAACTTTGAATCATGTGGACGACACTAAAGGTTGCAGAGCATCCCTATGTCAGAAGGAACCAGGGTCCTTTGATGACCAAGAAAGCAGTACTGCTGCGTTGCCCTGGACTGCAAAATTTATGGAGGAGACAGATAAACTTTTACGTAGTTTAGACCATTGTTAACTTGGGTTTCTGTTATAGCAGGATCTGAACCTATATCTTAACTAATGCAGCATTTATATATTAAACAGTTCCAGGATTTTGTCTCTTTCTAATATTTATGGCTTTCCTGAGGACACAGGTTATAGAGAGAAGGATTTCGTCCAGCTGTAGGCAGCTTTATTGTCCCCTTATTGCTAGCTGAAGAAAGAATGTAAAGGAAGGCCAGCAGAAAGAGAAAACATCCTTCAAAAGTTTAACTCCCTCTTCAAACTACTGTTTGGAAGCCCTCTTTTGCATCACCATGAAAATTCTAGTGATAAGAAATGGAGTATTATTGAAGACACATGAGGATGGACATGGCAAATATAACATTTGAACCAACTTAGGTGTGAAAGGAGGGCTCAATTACTGGCGAACTGGAAATAGAAGGAGATCAACATTGTAGTTGGATTGTGAATCTATGAGATTGGCTAAGCTTTCTAAGATAGATACTGAAGAGAAAAGAGCAGACATGTAGGCATGAGCCCTTCAGAATGTACAGGATTTTTAGACAGAAGAAATAAGAAAAGCAAATTGAAAAGAAAGAGGTTGTCAAAAATCCAGAAACAGTAAAAATTAGAATCAGATAAGTAAAATAGTATTTAGTAAGAGTTTATTGCGAGTAAAAGAACAGTTCGTGAACTGGGATTCTTCAAATCCAAAACTGAGATGAAACTCAGAGGCACGATGTTACAAGATGGCTTATAAAGTGAAAATGAGGAAGTTGTTGAATCTTTGCAGTGATTGGTTACTGCAATGGGGGTTTCCAGATGGCAAGGGATTTGTTAAAAGTGATTATCTTATACCATTTTAGGAAGATGACTTAAGTTTCTTTTATGATTATTAGAGGCATTTATAAGAAATAATCAAAGGTAAGTTTTGCTTTTGTTCATGAATTAAGTTAGGTATTGTTTTGCTTATGTGGCTTAAATGGTTTTGTCTGCTTAGGGGATTTTCAAACATGCTCTCCATTTTATTTTATTTTAACAAGGTGTTTTGGGGAGCTCTGGAATCACACAATCTGGGAAGAATATTGAAGAATGAGAAGCACAGAGACAAAGAGAAAGAAATGGAAAAGAGATGTGGATAGGTAATAAAGTTATTGAAATGTCATGATTTTGTAAAAATGATTGGTCTATATAAAATTTAGCATGTTTGGTAATGAGTACACCTAATGCCCAGATCTTGGTTTCTAAAGACATTCTGCAATACAAGAGAGAAGAGCTTCCTGGAGAAATAGGGTTGAGGCAGAGAAAATACTAGATGAGCCTGAGTGTCTTGTAGTACCAGAAAGTAAGGAAGTGCTTAAAAATAAAGTAAGAAAAAGGGCCGGCCCGGTGGCGCAAGTGGTTAGGTGCGCGCACTCCTCTGGGGCAGCCCGGGGTTTGGCGGTTCCAATCCCTGGCGCGCACCGACGCACCGCTTGTCAAGCCATGCTGTGGTGGCATCCCATACAAAGTGGAGGAAGATGGGCATGGATGTTAGCCCAGGGCCAGTCTTCCTCAGCAAAAAGAGGAGGATTGGCAGATGTTAGCTCACGGCAGATCTTGCTCACAAAAAAAAAAAAAAAAAAAGAGAGAAAAATAAAGATGCACGTGTCCAAAGGACATAAGAAAAAACTTGAAAGAGCTGTCAATGGCTAAATCTGGAACATTTTGAGCAACAAAAGAGATAATGATAGTATTTGGATTTTAACCTCCTCAAATAAAATAAATATCCATAATTCTTTACTGATATAAATCAATGATTGAATGAATAAATAAAGAAATAAATAGAGGAGAAGGAATAACTCTTCCTTGAAGAAGAATTCCATTCAATAAATGTAGAAGAAATAAGGGAAGTAGAAATCACCATGAGAATATCACAATAATAATTGCAGCAGGCAAGATCCACTGATGAATGCCAAAATTATTAGGCTAATTTTTAAGGAGAAACAAGATATTTGCATAGTCTCAAAGTTTCTTTCCCTAAATGTTTGTTAATTTCTGTGATGGTTTTATTATATGTCACAGATACTTCCAGGAAGTGGAGCTTAATTACTCTCCCCTTGAGTGTAGGCTGGGTTTAGAGACTTACTTCCAATTAATAGAGCAGGGAAAGTAAAAAATATTAATTTCACAGTGGAACTGGCACACATTACCTTTACCAAGTGATCAATATTAACATCACCAGAAATAAGGTACATTGATGTCATGTACCCCTCACATAAAGTGATGAAAAGGGCACGTCACTTCTGTGGTATTCTTTCCCCAAATCTATAACCTCAGTCTCATTATGAGAAAACATCAGACAAACCCAGACATTTTGTAAAATACTTGAAAGACAAGGAAAGACTCAGGAACTGCACAGATTGGAGAAGACCAAGAAGAAATGACAACTAAAGGCAATGTGATATTCTGCCTTGAATCCTGGAATGGAAAAAGGACGTTCGTGGAAAATCTGGGGGAATCTGAATGAAGTCAATAGTTTAGTTAATAATGTTGTGTCAATGTTTATTTCTTCAATAATTATAACATAGTGTAAGCTGATACCTGAGCAGAATCTGAGTAAGGGGTATATAGGAAATCTCTGTACTATCTTTGCAACTATTTTGTAAGCCTAAAATTATTTCAAATGAGAAGTTTATAAAAAGAAACATTTTAAAAAATAACTATGGAACTAGTGTCAAATGCATAGTCTCTCCACATTATATGAATCTTTAATTCCCACCCATAAATTGCATGTGAGGAGGTAATGGAATAGAATTGAAAAAAAAAATGATGCCAGTTATGTAATTCAATAACATAAGGATTGAGTCCAGGACTTAAAATAGTACCTAATTAAAGTATGTATAAATGGTACAAGGAAAAGACAAAAGATCTGTAAAAAAGACAAATAGTACTCTGATTGAATATTAATGAATTGTTACAGGCCAAAAAATAATTACATGTAGGCAACAGTAATTTTAATTAATTTCTGAATTTGATAGATACTATGTTCTTACATTCCAAGGTAAAACATTACTTTAACAGAGGAATTTATTACATTTGAGCACAAATTCTATGGGACATGCTGGTTTAGGTGCATCATGTAGAGAGTAAAATTTAAGAGAAAGGGAGGAAATGGAATTCAAGATGAAAACATAGCAGAGTAATTTTTAGAGTAGAATGTTTTCATTTTCATTTATGATGGCATCATGGGAAACTATGAATATTGTCATAGAATACCTCAATCTCTAGAGTTTATCTTCTCTGAAGACAGCAGCCATGAATATCCCTGAAATGACATTGAATATTGAGTTGAAACTTCTGACTTCACACCTTCAGAGACTACTCTGAAGAGCAGATATGATGAGAAGATGTGATGAGTAGATGTGGTGACAAGACTACTCATCACAAGCTTCAGAGACTCCTCGTAGGTTGAATTGCGGTCCTCAATACTTCATTCTTCTCTTTTTCCATGTGACTTTGCTGTTCCTCCCATTAGAGGGGGAGATATTATAATTCCCTGCTTAAGACTTTCTTTGGCCAATTTAATGTTAAAAACCATTACATGAGCAAAGGCTTGAAATGTGCTTTGAGCATTTGGGTTTGCTTCTCTGCACTTTTGCCATGGTCATGGCAAGAACATGCCCCAGCTGGTCCGCTGGTCCCAAGAGGTTGTGAGACACATGGAACAGACTTGGCCTCTACCTGGAACTTACAGCCCAGCCTCGAGGAGTCCAGCAAAAATCAGCCAAACCCCAGCCAGCTTGCACACATAAATGAGAATAGCATTATTATATTAAGTTCTATTGTTGTGTGGTGGTTTGTAATGTAGCTTTATTATGGTGACAGGTGACTGATACAGTAAGTTAGAATTGGTCTCTTCTTGCTTTAGTTTTGGCTTAGGTTAAATAAGAAAGAGAATAGATCCCGAAGTGTATGAGATAAAAGTCACCATAGGGAGACATTATTATAAAAACAAAATCAAATGTGTCTCAGGACGCTTGAACACCTGTAATGCATATATGTATATAATATGTATATACAGTATATATATATAATATATTAGTATATGCTAATAGACATTATAATATACACATATATTTAAAATAGTGGAGAGTGGAGATTTTGTAAGGAGATCTTCAGAGGAAACTGTGCCGTGAGCCCCACTCCTTTGTTCCTTGCAGTTCTGTCTGCTCAAACCCAATGGAGCAGCTTTTCATGGGGCTAACTGAAGTAATATAAGACACATAGTGATGTCTAAGGTTCTGTAAAATAGTTTCCTCAAAGGACACTGGTCAGAGGACCCTGGCATCACACTCAGGCAGAAGGCTGTGTTGCAGAGGGTTGTGGAAAGATTTCTAGACAGTCCCTGGAGTAGAGAGATGATCACTTGGAATAAAGATGTAACTGCCCAGGTCAAGAGATCTTCAGGGGTCTGGCTGAACTGCAAGCTGAAGGTGGCTATAAGAAGGAGGTGAGGCAAACGGAGAAGGCAACACCAAATATAACCCAGCTGCCTCCGTTTCTCAAGATTTTCAGCCTGAAGCTGGCCAATTTCTGGAGTGGGTGGGAGAAGACTTAAAGCTTCCCCGTAGCCCTGTCTTATTAATGTGTTGAGATAAACCTTGTAGTTACTGAAGAGAGACTGTACTAGTAACTGAAAGTGACCACAGTATGATCTACTCCCTAATGGTGAACATAATTGCCATAGGGTCCTGGTAAGTTTTCATCTACAAGCAGAGGCAAACTATATTCAATGCACACATTTTATTTATTTATTTTGCTGAGGAAGATTAGCCTTGAGCTAACATCTGTGCTGATCTTCCTTCGCTTTATGTATGAGTCGCCACCACAGCATGGCTGATGAGTGGTGTAGGTCCTTGCCAGGGATCTGAACCTGCAAACCTGGGCCACTCAAACAAAGCGCACTGGACTTAACCACTACGCCACAGGGCCGGACCTCAATGCACACGTTTTAAATGGGCAGTGGAAGACAAAAAGCAAGAAAAAAAGACAACAAAAAATGTGTTTTTATGATTATAGCTGTTGTTTTGCTTGTTCAACCTGCTGGTTATTTATCACTGGCTGAATCACACAAGCACAAATATGAATTATTACCATCACATTGGATTTTGTTGAGTGTGTATACAAATCAGCTTGAGACTGCTTCTGACTCTTTCCAGAATAAAACTTCAAAAATATCTTCACTACTTTTTGGATTAATTTTCCCACACATTTTCTTTCTAACTTGAGAGTAGATAAGACTCACTTTTTCAACATGAAATATTCTACTAATACTATTCTATTCTATTCTATTATTCTATTAATAGTGAAAATTAGTTTAAGAAGCAAGTGAAATTAATATAATTCTATCTCTAAATTCACTAAGAATACTATTTTAAAGGTGTATAACATGCTTTCCTATGTTACTACATATGTCCAACTGATTATTTTTCATATATCATTCCCAAATAAAATAACCACGGTAAAAAAAATCTATCTTGTTTCTTGGAGTTTTGACATTTCAATTAAAAATTGTATTATATTGGAATAATTCAATAAATTACTTCATTTCTTTTGTATTTGAAAAATAAAAAAGCATGAAAGCAAATATTCACTTTTTTGACATTGAAAAATGCTCATAGTGTGCTTTCTTTAAAAACATCTGTTGGATATATTTTTGAAAGCTAAGTGGCTTCAGTCAGTTATATAAATGCCACTTTAATTTTTTTCAAGGATAATAGAGTACTTGAAAAAAATCTATTTATTCACGTGTTAGCCAGTCCAAAATTGCAGTGCTTTAACAAATATTGAATGAAAAGTTAAGTGGTTAAATATAATGAATTTCTATTGTTTGATCACACATTCTTTTCAATATAAAAATAAAACTAACATAACCATTTTTTACAATAAGAATAAACATTTTATTCCATATAACCATGGTGTTTTTTGCTGAAGAGCTATATGTATGCAGGGATATCATGAATACAACTGAATACAAACTGCTCTATTTTACATATTTTATTTATAGCTCTGTGAAACAATAGATATTTAGAATATCCTAAAATAGATTAAAATGATGCACTGGAATAATGACATTTTTGGAAGCGACCAAGAGAACTTAGAGCTCATTTAGTCCATTTAAAAATTTTACATTGTACTGATGAGGACTTTTGAGCCTGAAAGAAAAAAAAGGATGAAGTGGAAGAGACATTTTTAAGGTTATGTGGAGAGTTTATATGCTTTGTCTTTTTTCATTATACTATTCAGTATTGTATAACATATTAATTATTCCCAAGAGTAATTTTTTTTAAAAGGATGCCTATTCCACTGATAGTTTATAACACACTGGGTTACACTAAAGTAAATGATTCATTATTAGTAAAAATAGTTGGATAGATATCAGTTTGAAATAACAGACCAAGTTCTAAGCATCGGTCATATTTAAGCTGTGTTATTTAAATAAAGATACATACATAAAGTGTACATAAGTACATACATAAATGTATGATAAAATATTCCACTGTTGCTTTTGCATACATTATTAAAATTCCAACAATTATTTAAATTCATTACTAAATATTATCTATAAATTCTCAAGAAATAAAAAACAATACAATTTTGTTGTTTTCCTTTATATTTGCAAGAAATAAAACTAAGCATATTCCTGGAAAAATAATATGCATAATTCTGGTGTCAGATAGTTTCTCTGAATTTGCTATTTTTTGATTTTATAATAGTTTATAGAGCGGCTGCAAACACGACCCAGTGTACTATAAGAGAACCTCAGTAAAGGGTGATTTTTTTCTTTTCCACTATTATGATACCATTGCTTACAAATAACTTCCAATATATTTACCAGATACAGTTCTTTATATTTTTCAGTGGTCTTTTCAAAGCGATATGCAATAGACCTTGATTGTGAAGCCAGTTTCAGAGAGGTAAATCTTTGGGTTTCTTCTTGTACTTAGGGCCCACCTGTGCGCCACTTAACTGAATCAGGGACTTGCTGCTAGGTCTTTCCGCGCCATCCTCTCACCTTCCAGGGCCATCCTCTCACCTTCCAGGGCCATCCTCTCACCTTCCAGGGCCATCCTCTCACCTTCCAGGGCCATCCTCTCACCTTCCAGGGCTGTATGAGACGATGCTCCGCTGATTTTAATACAGTTTTTATGGCCATTTTTTTCGGAAGTGGGTGTCCAGGTACTTCTTCCTGTCTTAGGCTGGAAGCTCTGCTGAAACCTGTTTACCATGAGTGACCCTGCTGGTATTTGAAATACCAATAGCATAGTTTTCAGCATCACAGCAACACACAACCGCCACAGTATGACAACTGACAGACGGGCGGTGCGGTTCCCTAAGCAGGACACGAACCCAGGCCACAGTGTTGAGAGCCCAGAATCTTAACCACTAGACCCCAGGGGTGGCTAGGCACTTACAATACCTGTAATTAATTGGAGCATAGAAAGAAAAACAGGCAAGACTTTTTATTCACAACCTGTGTAAGTAAATCTTGGGCTATGAAAAAAGTCGTGAACAGCTCCGCTGCACTGCAAACTCCCCAGCATCTGTGCCCTAGGAAGACGGAAACAAAAAGGACAAAGAGGAGAAAACAGAAGGTAAAGTAAAAGGATGAAAGAAAAGGAATGTGTTCAAGAGAAGGGTGTTCTTGTTCAGAGGAGGAACAAAATTTGCCAGAAGTAAATTAGATTTCCCTCCACTCCTACTGCCTTGAAGTCATAAAGTAAAAAGCAAAAAAAAAAAAAAAAAAAACAATAGTTTTGGGTTTGCTTTTTATGATTAATTCATGATTACCCAAGGTTGGATTTTATTTTATTTTAATTTAATTTTTTTTTTTGTGAGGAGGACTAGCCTTGAGCTAACATCTGATGCCAATCCTCCCCCTTTTTTCTTGAGGAAGATTGGCCCTAAGCTAACATCCATGGCAATCTTCCTCCACTTTATATGGGATGCCGCCACAGCATGGCTTGACAAGCGTTGTGTCAGTGCGCGCCCGGGATCTGAACCTGCGATCGCCTGGGGCCCGAACCGCTTGCGCCACAAGGCCGGCCCCCAGGGTTAGATTTTAAACAGATCTGGTAACATGATCATGAATTTAAGGAAAATTTAGACATGTTAGAAATATTTACAAATCTCTTAAACAAATACAAAATCATTTCTATAAATAATTTTATATGATTTATGTAAAATATATAAATGAGATTTAGTACAGGCTAAATTATGGCACCATGTAACAAGTCTCTTTGGGCTGGATTTCTGGTCATTACCAATGACAATTCTGGAAAGGCTGTTGAAGAGAATGATCGAGGTCAATAAGCATCCTGTCATCTGTGATCTATTAAAATTTCCAAGGAAACAATAGAACATCCTCGTAACTGTGTTTTAGGAAGAGGTAAGGGAGGTGAAGTCTTCAGAGAACGACTAATTTTAAGTGTAATTCTCCTCAAATACTTAAGGAATAAGACAAGTGGATCCTTGAATGTAGAGATTCATTTGGTGTATTGCTATGTGCTCCATTATATTGCTCTTGGTTTGTTCCATATGAGTTAATTTTGAGGTCAGAGACCTCCTGAGTATTGGTTTTCCTGGCATGGACATGCTCCTTAATGGTATAATTGAGTTGATGCTAAGAAGCTGCCTGGATCAAAATATTAACCTCTGCCTCTTTTTGTATTATTTTAGCTTCATTCCTTCAGGTTGTCAAGGCAATATCATCTTCAAAAATCTCCTCATTAAAACGTACTCTTGGGAGATGCTTAACCATCAACTAACTTGGAAGTTAACTTGAATACTTCTAAAATAGATTGCTAGACAGAGGGAGTTACTCGAAGGGAGGACAAAAGAACAAGGACCATCCTTACCTGCTTAGGTTTTCTAAAGCAGCGGTGTCTCAGGTGGGGCTCCCCGGAAAGTAGGTTCTGAGACAAAGTAGTGAGCAAGGGGGAAGGTGTTTATTAGGGAGTGCCTTTAGGTTCAAGATCACTTAGGCAGGGCTAGGAAGCAGGGTTGGGCAGAGGGAAAAGTAAAGGTGCAGTGGAGACTGACAAAAGCTTGGCTACTCTCGCAGGTAGCTCTGGGGCTGAAGAGTTGTTCCATGTTAAATGAAATGGTCCAGTCTTTATAGCCCTGCTTCATAAGTTTTTGGATACAGACCAGCCCACCAAGGCCAAAATCTTGGGATAGGAGGCTCTCTGCAGCTGAGGCAATCCTTGTAGCAGCTCTCAGCTTTGCCAAAACAGCATTAGGGGAAAGAAGTCCTTCCTTTTTTTTTTTTTTTTTGTGAGGGAGATCAGCCCTGAGCTAACATCTGTGCTAATCCTCCTCTTTTTGCTGAGGAAGATCGGCTCTGAGCTAACATCTATTGCCCAACCTCCTCCTTTTTTTTTTTCCCCCCAAAGCCCCAGTAGATAGTTGTGTGTCATAGCTGCACATCCTTCTAGTTGCTGTATGTGGGACGTGCCCTCAGCATGGCTGGAGAAGCAGTGCGTTGGTGCGCGCCCGGGATCCGAACCTGGGCCGCCAGAAGCGGAGCACACGCACTTAACCGCTAAGCCAGGGGCCTGCCGGAAAGAAGTCCTTCCTTGATAAGGAGTCTGGATCGCACATCAGAATGTCCTACCACAAACACAAACGTTACTTGTCTTGTGTCCTGGTAAGTTTCAAAATCTTGAAAACACAGAGAATGTTCAAAAAATTATTGCAAAATAATTGATTATCAAAGGAAATGAGGTATAAATTAATGTGTTTAGAAGACAGGGGCAGGGATCCAGAGAGAAATCCAAGATGGCAGACTACATTGGAAATTTTCCAATCCTGAAGGCATAAGGATAAAATCCCACTGTGAGATAGGAAGGAGGCCACTATGGTAGTTACTCTACAATTGGGAGATCTATTGCTTCTCAAAGATTACCAATTTTTGTATCATTGTCCAGTTTCCAAGTGGCTCATGTTCAATGCGAGCCCATTTCCTATGACTGAATTCTGTTCCCTGGAAAGAACCTTAATTAAATTCACTCATTGTTGATGTCCATTTATTCAGCTGTTCTGATAGTAAAGTTGGCAATGCATATTCAATTCTATTTCCAAATGAGTATCTTTCATCGTTTTCACCTGTATTTTTCAGTTTTTTCTTATGATGAAAAAGTTAGTTTCTGATCTGATAAATTATTGCTCTCTCAGGAAAAATATTCTTTCAAAAGTATACTCTATCCTAATGGTATATTTACAGTTAGAAAAAACTCAACTGGTTAAATACTAGGGGGGTGTGTGTGTGTGTGTGTGCACCTTGTTTTTTACAAAAATAACTGGCTGAATATAGCTTTTAATTAATGGAATTAAAAAAGTGAAAGTTGCTGTATCAGTGTTTGCTTACCCACTCATTTCTTTACGAGATGCTTAGAATTTTGGCATCATAGTCAGTAAATATTGCTGCAAAGGAATAATAAAAATGCACATTTAATTTTACTTCAGAAAGTTTCATTACATAAGCATGTCGCCTTATCTCATATTTTGAAGGTATTCTGTGCTTATTCATTTTATTTGTATTCTTGGAAGGCAGTACTGCTAAAACGGTTTTTGGCAGGAAATTACTGAGTCAAAATTTTCAAAGAAAGATATTGCATCATTTACTTTATGAACTTTGCATTCTAAAAGTTCAGTATCATTTTGGATTTCTTTGAAAATCATGCAAATGCTTCTACAACATCTAAGGACTCTTTAAATTAATGAATAAGTTAAAATATCTGTTTAAATTTAAAGATGGATGGTAAATAAACTGAAGTAATTTGCCAATGTCAGATGGCTAAAGCCATCTCTTTCCTCTCCTTGTTTCTCGTGTCACAAGTGTTAAATATAGATGCTATTGCTAATCAAATGCACTCAGTGTTCCCTAGTGGCTTGCTGCTTCTTCCTTCTTCCCTGTATCCAAGATAAATACATATTTTCATGAATTTTTTAATTCCAAAATGGGGCTAAAAAGAAGCAAGACGTGTTTATTTTTTGGCAATTCCAGAGTCATATCCCTTGGAACCCAGAAAGATTATTTTCTGCATGGATTTAATATAATAAAAAATTACTTAAGTAGTGTCTGTGTCTAATTAAACCCAGAAAATGCATTGTTTATTGGCAATAGCCTGGGTATTGCTATTCTTTCTTTTTGTTTTGTTTTGTTTTGATCCTGGTAAGCTGACTAATGTTTGGGTAATGTCATGAAAAGCATATGGGTACAAAGGGGGTCTTGCTATAGGAAATAAGGTAATGTTATGGAATAATACACTGAAAAATGTCCAGGTCACCAAAGGGTGTTGTTGAAATGTGGATTCTGATCCAGCAGTTTTGGAGTGGGGCTGGAGGTTCTGCATTTCTAAGTTCCCAGGTGATGTGGATGCAGGAGGACCATAGAGGATGGAAGTAGAATTAGATATCTTCTAAGGCAGGGGTTCTTACTCATTTTTTAAAAAATATGTGTCATAGGCTCCTGTGACAAGTTTATGAAGCCTATGGACATTTCTCAAAATAGTGTAATAAAATTCATAAAATAAATAAGATTACAAAACGAGCAATTATAAATACCAGTATCAAACTATTGTAAAACAGTTTGCTATGTGGTAATAGGTGTGTTTCATTATTAATACATTAGATATCAAGGCCTAACTAACATTGGGTCTAATATCTTCTATAATTTCAAAATAATGATATTTTGAAATGTCTGAAGTCCATATTAAGATATGACAATATCTGTGATTTCTATTTGTGACAGTCACAGGTAGTACTGATAGCACTGCACTTTGTTGCCCTCGTTCATAAGTGAAGGAAATGGCATATTTTAGATAGCGGCTAATGAAAATAAAGACGTCAATTTCTTCTAGGCAAATGCTCCACTCCTTTCGTAGCATTCAAATTTCATGACTTGTAACCAACACAAACATCTGATTGTCTTTATGTAATAATCTCTGAATTGCTAATAGGCAAAGCTCAATCTATTTATACCATTTCATCAATGACCTTTCACTCCTGCTGTTCTATTTTTTCATGATTTATTTTTGTAAATATTTATTGAATATATGACTGTATAACTTTTTAAATGTGTCACATTTGGGAAATCACAATATGAAGGAGTCAGAACATACATGAGATTTAAAAAAATTTAGAGGTAGGGGCCGGCCCCGTGGCTTATCGGTTGTGTGTGTGCGCTTCGCTGCTGGTGGCCCGGGGTTCGGATCCTGGGCGTGCACGGACGCACCACTTCTCCGGCCATGCTGAGGCTGAGTCCCACATACAGCAACTAGAAGGATGTGGAACTATGACATACAACTATCTACTGAGGCTTTGGGGGGAAAAATAAATAAATAAAGTTAAAAAAAAAATTTAGAGGTAATTCATGTTTAAAAGAATTACTTATAAAAAACTAGCCATATGTTTATATAAGTTTTAATTGTTGGAGTGTATATTATTCATAACAATAAAATCAATACTAATAAAATTCTAAAATAAAGGAAATAAAGTACAAAGATTATAGTTGATAATAGCCTTCCTCTGCCTCTGGGAGTGCCTTGCTGTCTATAGCTCACCTTCACACATGATCTCATTTGATTTGACTCCAAACGATGCTGGAGTGTAAGGAGAGCGGGATCATTGACCCCACCTTAAAAATGAGAAAATTCAATTTTGCACATTTGGTAATTAACTCACATGTGTAGCTGTGAAGTCAGGGCTCAAATCCAGGACATTTTTATACAGCTGTTTATTTAGCACCTATTCTTTGCTAGTCACAGTAATAAAAAAAAAATACAAAATGTTCTTGCCCCTTATAGCCACTGTTCTGGTGGAGCAAAGACAGAACTTGATCACTATTGCATATATTATTATATTTATAATGTGCGAGGGCCCCACCCAGCCTGCTGGCGGGGGTGTAGGTATCAGATTCAAAGGCTCTTTAAATCATCTAGAAGGTGGTAGAGCTTGTGTTTTGGGAATTAACTTTACAGTTAATTAAAATTCGTACTATGCAGGCTTGACTGAGTCGGTACCTTCTTTCAAACTCCTTGTCTTGATCTCCTTCATCCTGGAAAAAACAACTCTTCAGCACCAGCTGAGCAAAACGTCCTAGAATAAGAATCGGCCTGAGCATTTGGGATTCCAAATCTCTCCTTGTTTTATGCACAGAGTGGAGCGATTTGAGAAACTAGCTTTTTATTTATTTCGGCTTTCTTTAATGTCATTCAGTAAAGTTTTATTATCTTCTCCATAGAGTTCTTGCATATCTTTTATTCAATTTATCCTTAACTTCCTTTTCCTTTGCTATTATTAAGTATAATATATGCTGGAGATTTTTTTTTTTTGATCAGTAGAAAAGTTTCTTTGTGTTTCTAGTTCCTGGAATATTTTTGTTTTCATTGTATTTTATTTTTCATCATAAAAAGATTTCCACTTAGCAATTTCTGGTATGAAAAAATAACAGAGTAATGTTTAAAATTCTGAGGGGAAGAAAATATGACTCCAAAATATTTTATCCAGCTAAGACAAAATAAAGATGGAAAATTTTATTTTTATCCAAGCCAAGATGTTAGTCAAATACAATGTATGCACTAAGTAGATTCTTTGAAACGTAAAGGAACTCAGACTATCAACGGACCCTCCTTGACACAACAAACAAACAGGAGCAAAAAAAAAAAAAGAAAAGAAAGCAACATTAACCACAACCACAATAACAAAAAAATTCTGTGGATCGTTACGTCCACCAATTAAAAGTTGTTTTAAAAAAAATCCAGAGTCAATAAAACATGGTGGGAGCATCACTAAATTTGTTTAAATATAGACACAAATTAAACAATTTTGAAAGTATGGTTTCAGGAAAGAATTTAAAGTAATAAACATTGACAGTGATTTCATTTTATTTAGCTCTATATCCCATGATTTTTATGTAATGCACTCACATTTAAAACAGCTCAGTTATTTCTAAGCACGCTGATAAATCATCCCAAAGGCAATCCCAATCTATTTAATCCTTTATTCGCTTAGTTCCAGCATATACTGTTATCCTGTGTTCACTTTTATTTACAACTTAAAAAGACAAAGTGGAAATCTATTTTAAACTTCTACCTTATGCGAGCTAAAAAAAAGTGTAATGAGCAAATCGTCCTTGTGTAAAACTTTCTAATAAATCAAAGTGAGCAGAATCTGTTCAACTTTAATAAACAAAAGCTAGAAGTTTGCATGATTATAAAGGATGACTGTGTTACAATTAGCATTTTATAATCAGTACAGAAAATTCCCCCTTTTTCCTTCTGTTGAAATGTATTCTTCCTTGATTTGTTAGGTTTGTCAGTAGCTTGAATGTGGAATAACATAACAGAAGAAAATGAAATGGTATTTCTTTAAAATGGGTCATATCATTTTATAATTTAAAGTTTGGACATCATTTAAAAGTTCCAATTTCTTTCACTTGACTTTGGTTCATTCATCTGCAAAAATAGACAATTTATCTCAGTTCAATGATTGCTAATTCTAAAATGGACAATTCAATAAATGAAAAGATAAGGAGGACCCACTCTGGGTCTAAAAATTCAGCAGCGATAATATGCTTTTTATTCTACTTTCTAAGAAATTAGCATATCTTCAAATTGTCTTTGAAAAATTTATGCTGCATTAAGCTTTTTTTATTTACTCTTAAAGAAGATTTTAAATTGAAAGTAACCCTGATGTCACAGGCAGATTTTACTATTTTTTTTTTAATGATAGCTTTATTGGGATACACTACACATACCATAAAATTCGGTCTTTTAAAATGTACAATTTGGTGGTTTTTTAGTATGTTCATAGACATGTGTAATCATCACTACTCTCTGTTTTCAGAACATTTTCAACACCCTAAAAGAAATTTCATATCCATTACGGTCACTTTTCATCTTCCACTGTACCCAGTCCCTCAGAACCACTAATCTATATTCTGTCTCTAAAGATTTGCCTTCTCTGGACATTTCATAAAAAAGGAATCATACCATATGTGGTCTTTTGTGACTGGCTTCTTTTACATAGCATAATGTTTTTAAGGTTCATCTGTATTGCAACATGTATCAGTACTTCATTTTTTACTGCCAAATAATACTCCAATATGTGAATATACCACATTTTGTTTATCCATTTATCAGTTGAGGAACATTTGGGTTTTTCCATTTTTTGGCTATTATGAATAACACTTCTATGAACAATTGTATACATGTTTTTTGCGAGGGCATAATGTATTAAACTTTCTTGGTTATATATCTGGGAGTGAGATTGCTGGGTCATACAATAACGCTATGTTTAGCATTTTGAGAAACTACCAAACTGTTTCCCAAAGCAACTTTACCATTTTACATCCCCATTAGGAGTGTATGAGCATTCTAAATTCTCCTCACCTTGTCAACACTTATTATTGTTTGTCTTTTTATTTTAACCACCCTAGAGGGTGGTAGGTGGTTTCTCATTGTGGATCTGATTTGCATTTCTCTAGTGAAGAAAGATGTCGAGCATATTTTTTGTGTTTATTAGCCTTTCTAGATCTTTTTTGAAGAAAAGTCTATTCAAATCCTTGCCCATTTAAAAAAACTGGGTTATTTGTTTTGTTTTGTTTTTGGTGAGGAGGATTAGCCCTGAGCCAATATCTGTTGCCAATCCTCCTCTTTTTGCTGAGGCAGATTGGCCCTGGGCTAATATCCATGCCCGTCTTCCTCTATTTTATATGTGGGATGCCACCACAGCATGGCTTGATAAGCGGTGCACAGGTCAGTGCCCAGGACCTGAACTTGTGAAACCCAGGCAGCCAAAGCAGAGTGTGTGAACTTAACCACTATGCCACCCGGCTGGCCTGACTATTTTTTTTTTTATTGTTGAATATTAGGAGTTTTTTATATATTCTGGATATGTCTTTTTTTTTTTTTTTTTTTTTTTAAAGATTTTATTTATTCCCCCCAAAGCCCCAGTAGATAGTTGTATGTCATAGCTGCACATCCTTCAGTTGCTGTATGTGGGACTCGGCCTCAGGATGGAGGGAGAGGTGGTGCCTCGATGCGCACCCGGGATCCGAACCCGGGCCACCAGCATTGCAGCGCGCACACTTAACCACCAAGCCACAGGGCCGGCCCTGGATATGTCTTTAATATGATATATGATGTGTAAATATATTCTACCACTATGTTTTTTTTTTTTCACTTTCTTGTCCATGTTTTTAATTTTGATGAAGTCTAATTTACCTTTTGGTGGCATATCTAAGAAACCTTGTCTAAGCCAAGATCATAAAGATAGATTATCATGATTTCTTTTAAGAGTTTTATCATTTTAGCTCTTGTATTTAGACTGATGATCCATTTTGTGTTAATTTGTATATGGTGTGAGAAAGTGGTCCAATTTCATTCTTTTTAATGTGAATATTCAGTTGCCCCAACACCATTTTTTGAAAAAAACATTCTTTTCCCGTTGAGATGTCTTGGCATCCTTGTCAAAAATTAATTGACCACATATCTAAGAATTTGTTTCTGGATTCTCAATTCTATTCTACTTATCTGTACGTCTAGACTAATGCTGGTATCACACTCTCTTGACTTACTGTAGCCTTGTAGTAAGTTTTCAAATTGGGGGTTGTGAGTTCTTCAACTTTGTTCTTTCTTTTCAAGTTTGTGTTGGTTATTCTGGGTCCCTTGTATTTCAGTATGAATTCTAATTGACAAGATCAGCTTGTCAATTTATGCAAAAAAGCCACCCAGGATTTAGATATCTGTAGGTCAGTTTGGGAAATGTTGCCATCTTTATATCCTATCTTGCAATCCATAAACATGGGATATTTTCCCATTTATTTAGGTATTCTTTATTTCTTTTAACAACGTTTTATAGTTTTTAGTGTAGAGGTCTTGCAGGGTTCTTTTGTTGTTGTTAAATTTAGTCCTAATATTTTATTCTTTTTCATGCTATTTTAAGTGGAATTATTTTCTTAATTTTATTTTTGGATTGTTCATTGGGAATGTATAGAAATACAATTGACTTTTGTACATTGGTCTTGTGTCCTGCAACCTTACTGAACTTGATTATTGGTTCTAATAGTTCGTGGGTGTGGGTGTGTGGATTCCACAGGTATGGTATCTCTCTATGTGCATGTATGGGGGCTATGTGTGTGTGTATTTTACTTTTTTTCTTAAAATATATGTGCAATCCTTCATGAATTTTTTGAAATTTTTGATAACTTTTCCTTCGTTACAATTCAACACGGATTTTTGCAATCCATCCATTTTAATATGTGTAGTGGAATTTATTTTCATTGTTGTATTTTATATTGTCAATACTATGAAAACACCACAATTTATTTAGTTTTACTTGTTCACAGAATTTGTTTTTTTTCCGATACTATTATCATGAAAAATGCTTATATTAGTGTCTCAGTCTACAAAAGTTAGTTTCTTTTTCTTTCTTTCTCTCTCCCTCTCTCCTTCCCCCTCTTCTTCCTTCCCTCCCTCCCTCCTTCCCTCCTTCCCTCCTTCCCTCCTTCCTTCCTTCCCTCCCTCCCTCCTTCCTTCCTTCCTTCCTTCCTTCCTTCCTTCCTTCCTTCCTTCCTTTCTTCCTTCCTTCCTTCCTTTTTGCTGGTTTATAGTTAGGAATGCAATCTCTGAGTCATAAATTATATGCTCCTTTATCTTTAAAAGAGAATGCCAAACTGTTTTCCTAGTGGTTGAAACAATTTATGCTTCAACTTATACTACATTAATAGTTCCTCTTTTTATGCCAATATGGCAAGTATAAAATGCTATCTACCCATTTCAAAGGGGATCATTTGTAGGGTGATGGATGGAAACTAGACTTTTGGTGGTGAATACAATGTAGTATATACAGAAGTTGAATTATAATGATGTATATCTGAAATCTATATAATGTTATAAGCCAATGTTACCTCAATTAAAAAAAAAAAACAGAGGGGGCTGGCCCTGTGGCATAGTGGTTAAGTTTGAGCTCTCTGCTTTGGTGGCCCAGGGTTTGCCAGTTTGGATCTTGGACGCAGAGTTACTCACCGCTCATCAAGCCATGCTGAGGTGGCATCCCACATTGAAGAACTACAGCTCTACAGCTATGATACACACTACGTACTGGGGCTTTGGGGAGGAAAAAAAAGAAAAAGAGGAAGATTGGCAAAAAATGTTAGTGCAGGGCCAATCTTCCTCAAATTAAAAAAAACAAAACAGATAACTAAGAGGGGGAAAATGCCATCTAATTGATGTCTTAATCTGTATTTTCCTAATTGCTAATGAGTTTAAGGAACTTTTATATATTTATTGGAATTTTCTTTTCTTTTTTACTTCTGGGACTAGTGTGTTGTGTCTTTTGCTGATTTTTTATGTTATTTCTTTTGTGTTTTTCTTAACAATTTGCAAGATTTTTATGTATGCTGCATACTAATCTTAATCAGTTATCTGTGTTGAAAATTTCATCTCCTAGAGTGTGGCTTGTCGTTGTACTTTTCTTTTTTACGATGTTCCAAGTTGAGAAAACATTTTTTTAAATTAATGTAGTAAAAATATATTATTATTTTACTTTATGGTTAACCCTTCTTAGTATTATTTTAAAAAATCTTAACCTAACCCATGAACATAAAATACTCTCCTACATTGTCTCTTATTAGATCTGCATTTTAGCTTGTAACATCTAAGTCTAATCCAATTGAACTTAATTTTTATGTGTGAATGAGAAAGACTTCCAAGTTGACTTTTGTTTTATATGGAAGACAAATGGTTCTAGCACTGTTTATTGTATAGTCTTTCACTTCCTTGTGTAATTGCAATGCTAGATCTCTCTTATATCAAGTTTCTATATTTCCTGTTTTTTTTTCTGTACTCTGTTATTATTTGTTTATTCATGCACCACAGATTTATAATCTGTCTTAGTACCTGACATGCAAATAGACCTAGCTCTCTTTCCTTAGGAGTATCTAGGCCATTTGTGGGCTTTTGCACATTCATATCCATTTTAGAACTAGCTGTTTAAGTTTCAATTCAGACTTGAGTTGAAATTGCTTCCAATCCACAGATCAGAATGGTTAACACATTTTGAGTCTTATTTTTAAAATCTCAGTCTAACCTCTGATCATGAAGATCTTCTGTTTTTTGGTCTTTTTAAAGTTATTATATAGAATCTTTGGCCAACTTCCATTTGATGTTTTCCTAAGAACACTGTATTTTTGTTGCTGTGGTAAAAGAGCATTCTCTTTTTCTTTTTTAATGACAGTATTTTTTTTTTTTTTTTCCGAGGCAGACTCTCCCTGAGCTAACATCTGTTGCAAATCTTCCTCTTTTTGTATGTGAGCCACTGCTACAGCATGGCCACTGACAGATGAGTGGTATAGGTCCATGCCTGGAAACCGATCCCAGGCCACCAAAGCAGAGTACTCCAAACTTAACCACTAGACCACCGGGGTTGGCCCAAGAGCATTCTTAATTAGATTGTTTGTAACTTTGTAGAGAAATACCATTTTTTATTGAAATTCTATCCAATCAACATTATTCATAATATTTTGTAGATAGATTCTCTTAGATTTTCTATGTAGGGAGTCATTTTATCTGCAAATAAAACAATTTTGTTTTTCCTTTTTCAATCTTTGCCTTTTTAATTTTATTTTTTCTGCAGTTTATTGGTTCAAAGAAATCAGGTTGTTTTTGCTATAAACTTTACCACAATCTGGATTTGCCTATGATTTTGTGTAGCTTGTTCTTCTGTTCCCTGAATTTCCTATCCCTAGATTAGTAGTTAGCTCTAGAGACTTGATCAGATTTTTATTTCATTTTTATGGTATTGATTAGGTTGTATTGTATACTTCTGCTAGGAGGCCCATAATGTTTATTTGTTTCATTTTTTGAGATGTTAGCTATAACTGATGATCATCGCCTAGAACTAATTGATGGATTTCAAAAAATGGCCGCAGATTCCTCTCATCCCTGTTAACCCTGCTTTCTTTGCAATGGACTTTCCCATTCCTCCTGTTAAGAGATGAGATTCACTTCCTGACCTCTTGACTCCGGGCTGGTAGTGTCACTTTCTTTGATTGACATAATTCAGTAGACATGAATTTGGAAGTTTGATGCTTGGACTCATGGGAAGCATCATTCTTGCCCTCTTGCTGCACTGTAACCACTAATAAAGAAGTTCAAGGTAGCCTCTTTAAGTATGAGAGGTGATCTGTAGAGAGTGACGCCAAACTGGTAGTCAGTACCAACTGACAGATGTGCGAGCCCTTCTTAGACCAGCACATCTGACTGATTCCATGTGCATCATCCAGGAGAAATCAGCACGAGATCTACCCATTTGAGTCCTATATTCACATAAATTCCTGTCCAAAAAATTGTGGACTAACATATAACTGTTGTTTTAAACCACTATGTTTTGAGACAATTTATTATATAATAATGTTTAACTGGTACAATTTTCTAATTAATTTTGGGTTACTAAATGATGATATTCTAAGTCTATCAATACTTTACTTATCATCTGGAATACTTCTATAATAAGGAACTTCCCCACATCAACTATTTGGTTACCTTAAGGTACAGTTCACATGGGAAAGGAAAAAAATATGGAAAAATAAACTAATTTCCTTCCTTTATCAACCAGTTTTGAAATTAATTAGTTGGTTTCTTAATACACTTTAAAGATACGCAATGAATTTTCCCCTATCATTATGAACACATGGATTTAAACATATTTAGTTCATCTGTGCTTCAAGAGACATCCTAACTTTCAATCAGTTAAAGTTTGCACATGGGATCCTATAGCTCTTGATTTGCACTTCCCCAATCAATTTATTAGTAACAGAAGTTGACTTCAAAGATCCTCAAATGTCAAAGCTGTTTCTTGGTAATGACGAATTAAAGAACAACTGCCCTTTGCCTTAAAGTTGGCAGCTTTAAAATAACTTGTTTGTTGGCCTCAACATGCCTGAACATTAATTTCAGAAAAGCTTAACCACTTTCTACCTCTGTGATCTAGAGCAAATCTTAGTTTTTCTGAGCCTCTCTTTACTCATCTTTAAATGAGAAAATTATACCTAATAAAATATTTATAAAAATTAAGTTGGATCTCATTTGGAAAAGTTCCTCTCTGGTCCATAGTAGGCATCCAGAAAACCTTAAGTCTTTTTATATTCTACCTTCTTTTCTATCCTCTTCCAATTTTTGGTAAAAATTGCCATAATTCCTTTAATAGTACCAGACTAGCTGATTTGACCAATATTCAAGCATCATTCCAGAAGAAAAGAGATGGAATGTGTTTTAGTTTTGCTTTAATTTTTTACATAACCTAATCATATCAAAATCTTTGTAATTTAATATATTCCTAGTGGCCAGTTTAGTGTGGTACACATTAATTTTTAAAAATTATATGTTAACAAATGATATTTTTTGTTGCCCAATTTACTCTGTTAATTAAATATTCTTGAGTACAGTCATTATATTTTTGATCTGATTATAAAGTTTAAAGAATGTAAAAGAACTGGTGCCCTCCTTCTCTTTCCTCCCTTGCCCACAAGCTGTGCCCTTTCTACTGTGCCCTTGAGTATTATATCATGCAGTGACAAGTGGAAAGAGAATATGGAGGTCAAATCACTAATTTTACTGCTCAGTTTTAGAGCTGGCCTCAATTTCAAGATGAGAGAAGTTGAATATAAGAGCTTAAATGAGACCTCATGAGTATCTTTTGGTTTTTTATTATCTCTGATTTGATTAATGCTCTGAATTTTCAGTGGAAAAAACCCCACAACACTCTGGTTCTTTCCTGGCTCTCAAAATTTCCTTTGATATTTTAGATCTGGTTAACATATTAGACATTTAGAAACCAGCCTAGAAAAATCCTCTTCAGATTAGCTGCTGAGAATACCATCAAACTCTTTGTGATCAAATAGAAAGATTTCGAAAAGGCTGGGGAAAAGAGCAAGGATATTAGCCAAGCCCCTGAGCCCGTGCAAGACTGAACTTGACACGTCAGGGGATTCCAGATGCGTCTAATGTGGGATTAATACCAATAATCTCTCTTCTTGGCCTCCTCCAGCACTAGATTTTTAGCTTCTCATTTTTGGAGAATGTCCTTTCTTCCTTCTAGTCTTCTCTCCTAACATCTCTATTCCTACAGCATAATGCCAATATCTTGCTATCTAATAGATGCTTTAAGTTTTTCCCTTAAGTTGTCTCTATAAGAATAACCCATTGAGTAGAAAAATTTGGATTTCAAAAATATATGCCCTGTTGGGACTTTGCAAACTAGTTTATGAATTCCCTCATCCTAATATAGTCACAAATTCTCCTTTTCCTCTGTTTATTTGTCATTGTTGCAATTCATACAAACAAGTAAAATGGACTCACAAAAGCTATTATATTACATTGCACAAAAGCCTGATACATAATAGGTAATCAATGGGTATTTTTGTATGATTAAAACAAATATGTTTACTATATGTTAATATGCCTAGGTGAATTTATTTATTGCTGGAACTTGTTTTATGAATTTCCAAGTACATGAATATACACACATGTTACAACCAAAATCTTATCTAGCTAAATATTCTATAGTTGGGAAAAAATAAAAGATTTGTGCTTTCAATTTTGAAAATTGTGTATTACTATAAGAAGCAAGTCATAACATGAACTATGTTTTGATTTCACTCTCTATATTTAAATTTCATAACATAAACCCAAGCTCAGTCAATTCTTATATTTATCACATTTATTAAGGTTAAATTTAAACTAATTTCACTTATATTTAGGGCTAAATTATAAATAGTTTTCTACTTTATTCCTTTAGCTATTTTACCTTAAACCGTATGCCATCTCTTTGAGCCCCTCTAAGAGAGTCTGTTGTTAGGTGAATTTTGATTATAGCAATAATAACAACTATAGTCTCAATTTCCACATTGTAAAAAGGGTGCTTTTTGGGGTTTAACTGAGATACAGCATTTGATATAGAAGCAATGGATAAATAACAGCTAGGATTATATACGCAATGTATTTTCACAGGGATATATAACACAGTTATACATGAGTTATTTATCTCTAGTAAAACAAACAGATGCTAATTAATGTTGAAATTTTTTCCCCACAAGAAGAAAGACCCTCTTGAGCTAGCTCAAGAAAATTGAGGAGGGGGCTTATTGAAAGGATTCGATAGCAATCTGACTCACAGACATAAAGAAAGTGAGGAGAGTGTTTCTGAGCCTGATGCCTGGGATCTTTGGGCTTAACGCAGCTTTCTCTCATCATTAAGGCATTGATAGTCTCTTTCAATTTTGCTTTTGTTTGTTTGTTTTTGAATGTCTGCTCCATATTTTCTCTTATGCTCAGATTTTTCTGATGCTTAATGTAGAGACAATTTCTTTGACTCTGGAAGAAGTTGAATAAAAAAGTCCTTGCAAAGCAGCACTCCAGGCAGCTCATAGATTAATAGATTTTATCTCCATAACTTTTTCTCGTGACTTTTCCCTTTCTCTGTGCATCTGCTACTTTTTGTCTGTCTCTCCTTAACAGTCATGTCTGGGCATTTACATTCTCCCCACTTTCCTGTGCCCATTGCTCCATGAAACCTACCCCATCCTCAGAGCTCCGTGACCTATTTGCACAAGTCCTCACCCCCAAATTATCTTCCTCTTGGGTTCAGATTCTCAAGATAGAGAATATAATGATCTCGGCTTAACTGTGTGAAACAGGTCACATATCATTGATGGACAGTACTTTCTTCCCAAGAGCCCACTTCTGGCCCAGTTGACTAGGGTTCACAGAGTATTGACCATAGGCCCCTCTGTGGGTGTACCCCCATAGCAAAGCTAGGGATACACCCGAAAGAGGACATGAGAAGGGTAAGGAATGATTGGTAACCCTGAGAGAAAAAGTGTGGATCCCAATTTCTGAGGGAAATAATCAGGCTATCCTGGATAAACTTTTAAAAATATAATAATATAAAAATCATCTGAAATTATATAAAATAAATAAAATAGATTTAACTGTCAGTAGGCAGATTTGCATAACTTATAGTCCAATTCTTCACCAAAGAACACAACCTGGAACTGTCTCTGTGTAGCATTATCATAGGATGATCTGAGAGAAGTTGTAGTTATGGATATCTGTGGAAGACCAAGCTGATCCTCTATCCCTCGGGATTTCGTTGTTAATTAAGTCCAGTCACTTGAGAACTGCATCCGGGACCATTTGGTCCTGAATGCTTGCAGAATTGCAGCTGCACTGGGGCAGCTTTTCCACTGATTCTCACGAAGGGCTGCTCCAGGGCATAGCACTATGTAAGAACTTACTGAATGGTCTGCAGGGAAGCACATCACTCCCCTCAGTATGTCCTATGTGAGACCCACCATGAGAATGTTGTATCACAGACAATATCCAGGGAAAGTTTTACTTCTCAAGGAAGACGTTTTCTCATCAATGACAATGAGAATTAAACCAGTGTAACCATCCACAGCTCTTTCATTTTGCATCCAGGAAACTCAGAACCAAAATGTGGACTTTTCTCAGATTTTCAACCCTTCAAACTCCCTTATTTATCTTTAACCTCTTCCTTCCTGCCTTGCAACATCAAAGTTATAGCCTGTTATTTTAATACATACTTTCGTTCCAGCATTATAGTTAGAATACTTTACCTTTTAATTCTTACAGCTGTAGCTAGGTGGTTGTACATGTACATAACATGAGGCTCCAGAGTCACCCAAAGAGAACCATCATAGGGTCCAAGCCAGATATATTTCTCTACAATATCAATTCCATTATGTCCCTCTCCTGAAAAAAAGCCTTCATACTCTCTTGGCTTACTGCAGAATGCCTCAATTATTGATCAACATTGTCCCCTATTGTACCTATAAATTCTTACCTCTGTGTGCTTCCTAATGTGATTCCATTTCTAGAGAAATGGATGATTTTGTCTTTTACCTTATAATGTACATTTATGCAGAATATCACATGCTAGTTCGTTCTGTTTTATGCTTCCTTAAATTCGTTTACCCTCCACCCATGCTTCAAAATCCAAATAGAAACCTGAGATTTAACCCAGGTGGCCAAGGAAAAAATAATTACTGACTTCAAAATTATTTATTAACTGCATCATGGATTTTAGCATGAATTCATTGTGGTACAAAGCTCTCTTTTGAAAGGCTATCTAGATCAAAAGGGTTTTTAGTTTTGTTAATCAAGTTGTTTCCTTACATGTATTTATCTCCCTTATCACCTGTGCAGGAAGGAGTTAACATAGCAGGACTGCATTTTAAAAGGTCCTGATTGCAGGGCTGGCCTGCAGTTGGCATCTGAGAACTTGGCTCTCAGAGTGGTCTCTCTGTTCCTAACTGATAAGTTTGTTTTGCTGTGCCTTGTTTGTTTGTACAAATAATGTGATTTATAGTGAACACGTGGGCAGAAGTGCTTACGTGACCAGCTCCCAGCAAAAATCCCTGCACTCTGACACTTCTACGGGCTTCCTTGGGCAGAAGCAATGCACACGTGTTTATGCATTTTCGCTGCTGGAGAAGACACACTTGGTGTGACCCCTTTCAGGCTGGAGGGAAGAGAGCATAGGGATCCTGTGTATGGATTTTTCCAGCCTGTGTGATGTTTTTGTTGGTTCACAAACCTCAGGAGCTTCCTGGATGAGATCTGAAACTGGCCCCTGTGCACGGAGGACAAGAAGAATCCGAAGAAAGATGCAGACCATTCCAGATTGGTAGGTGGCAGGTTTTTTTTTTTTTTTTTTTTGATGTTTTAATAGTTTATAACATTGTGAAATCTTGGGTTGTACATTTTTGTTTGTCCATCACCATATATATGTCTCCTTTCACCCCTTGTGCCACCCCCCACCCCCATAGCCCCTGGTAACCACAATAAAGTTTTCTCTGTCCATGTGTTGGTTTATATTCCACATATGGGTGAGATCATACAGTGTTTGTCATTCTATTTTTGGCTTATCTCACTTAACATAATACCCTCCGGGCCCATCCATGTTGTTGCAAATGGGACAATTTTGTCTTTTTTTATGGCTGAGTAGTATTCCATTGTATATATATACCATATCTTCTTGATCCAATCGTCAGTCGTGGGACGCTTGGGTTGCTTCCACTTCTTGGCTATGGTGAATAACGCTGCAATGAACATAGGAGTGCATAAGCCTCTTTGGATTGTTGATTTCAGGTTTGTTGGATAGATTCCCAGTAGTGGGATAGCTGGATCATAGGGCATCTCTATTTTTAATTCTTTGAGGAATCTCCATACCGTTTTCCATAGAGGCTGCACCAGTTTGCATTCCCACCAGCTGTGTATGAGGGTTCCCCTTTCTCCACATCCTCTCCAACATTTGTTGTTTTTTGTCTGGGTGATTATAGCCATTCTAATGGGTGTGAGGTGATATCTTACTGTGGTTTTGATTTGCATTTCCCTGATGATTAGTGATGTTGAACATCTTTTCATGTGCCTATTGGCCATCTGTATATCTTCTTTGGAGAAGTTTCTGTTCATTTGGTAGGTGGCAGTTTTAATAAGCAAAGGAACTTACATACGAGGTTTGTCTTGCACGGCTGCAAGATGAGTAGATCTCCACACCCATCCACCAGAATCTTCAAAGTTTATATAGAGGCCTTAATGGGGTTAAGTCACACGTACCATCCAGATGGTTTCAACAACACATTGTTCTCTCAACGCTGTTTCCTTGAAAACAGCTCTTGCTGTGGGGATGGTGAGCAGAGTGTACGTTGCAAGGACAGGAGAGGGGGTGAGGAGCCTCCGATTGACCAGGTCAACCGAAGGTCATGTTCTCTCAATGATCTTCTCCAACAGTTTCTTTTTCCTTTGCTGATGCTGCTGTGTATTCTTTTCACGGTAATAAACTATAGCTGTGACGACAAAGGACAACAGTCCTGTGAGTTCTTTTAGTGAATCACCCAACGTGAGGCTGATCTCTGGGATGTCGAGCACCACCTGAAATGCTGTTAAACTGACAGTCAAGGTATAAACTAGATATAATTTCAACATGACAACAAAGGGGATGAGAGTGGAACATTAGCGGAAGAGCAAGATGAAGCTACTTGTGGCAGGAGGAAAGTGCAGATGGATGGTCGCTTACGAAGCCTGGGGAGAAAGCTCGGTGCAGAGCAAGGCAAGAGTCGACGCCAGTGCCAATCCCACTGCAACCCCCAAAAGCTCAGATTGGCAAGTGCCAGGTACCAGAGGCAGGAATGACAGAAGTGCCTGGAGGAGAAATTGAGGAGAAGAAGTACGGCCCACTGGTTCTCCAGCCCAGAACCTTCATAAACACCAGAGATAAGATGACTACCCTCAGGGAAAAAAAAAAGAATACTTCCAGGTAGAGACATCGATAGTTGTGATCCTGCAACTTTGCAACTATCTCCCTGGCATTTGAAAAATCCCGCCCAGTTACCACGAGTTTCTACGCATCATTTGATCCCTTCATTCATATATGTGACTTCATAATCCAGACATATCAGGCATCTGACCAAAATTCATCACACGTGAGATCTATACAAAAACATCACTTAAAAAGTTGACACTTCCAGTTTTTAGTAAACTCGCTCTCCCTCCAATATAGTGGAGGCCACACCGGCAGCCTCTGTACACCCTGAACCCAGCTGCATGCAGAGTTGACTTCTCCAAGCTCCTCAAGTAGAATATTGTCCTCAAGCTTCCCGTCCGTCTACATCTGTAAGTTTGGCAATGGAGAGAACATTTGTTTCTATCTTCCACATGGCAGGGGGGAAAAAAAGAAGCAAGCCTGATGAAGAAGGAGATTAAATAAACGGAGCTGAGAGGAGGAACATCAGAGAGGATTCCAGTTCCTCTTTTCAGTCCCTTCCAGAAGCAGAGCTACCTCCCTCCTGTTGAGTCCTGGGGACACCTCAGTCTCCTCTTAATATGTTCCCCTGTCTCCCCTTAATATGTTCTGGTTAGGCTAGCTCCAGTGAGAGGGCTGAGATCATTATATACTGCCTTGCTTTTCTTCTCAAATGGATTACAATTAGATTCAATCTCAGACATATACATTCGAAATGCAGGTTTTCATTTTAAAGTCATCAGAATCTAGCACATTACTATGTACGCAGCAGGTTTTCTCTCTCTGTCTTAATATAATATATTTAATTCCATAAGTTAAGAATTAACATTTTCATTTTTGCTGGCCTCAGTTTCTGTCTGCCCTCTGAGGGTCTCATAAATTGTTCACTCTGTCCCTAAAGCCCAGAGCCAGGGCAAGGTGCAATGGTTCTTTTGCACTCTCACATTATTCACAGGCTTTGTCCCACAGCACCTCTCCACATGAGTCCCATGAGTCCACTCTGACTTATTCTACACACAACACCCTGACCTGCTGCCTGTCTCAGCAGCTGGACTCCTTCTGCCCTTACTGCTTCTTGTTGCCTGTTAGACGCGATGCAGGGCATTAGCCCCCTCCTACTACATAGGCTCTCTGTCTTTTGAGCTTCTCTCTGGTCATACCCCTAATTGCCTGCTCTAGGTCCATACCTTACACCATAAGACCTAGCTCTGACTCCTCCTGAACTCAACCACAGCCCCTGCTCCTCCTTCTTCCCCCAGCCTTCTGCTAGCTTCATCTTAGCCCCACCAATAGAGCCCAGAGAAACTTCTCAGCCTTAAAATTGACTTAGCAAAACCAACACTGCTCTGCATGCAAGAATGTTGCAGAGATAAAACTGAACAGGTAAATATATGTGAATACATTTATTTTAGATAGCACAACATGTAACATTGGCATGTATTGTGATAATAAGTTTTAAAAATGCATGCTACGGTATACAAAGTCACCCTTTCAGTAAAATTTAGCCTGGAGAGTGATGATTAAACATAAGTAATGGGTCAGTTCAGAGGAGAAAATATTAAAATTTTGCCAGAGGAAGAAAAAATATGAATATTCTTAACAACTCAGATAGTATTTGAAAAGATAAAAGGTGTTCCCAGCACAAGATGTTAATTTTGGCTCCTATTCACAGTGAGAAATAAAATGAATCTGACATATCTTTTTCTTTCTGAGGCAGTGTTGCTTGTTCCCTGGTACCTTGCTCCCATCCAGGTGTTTTAAAACTGACATTTTTAATTCAAATTTCTTATGCACAAGTATATAAATAAGTTGAGCTTTCCAGTGCATACCGTATCATCTTTTTCTTTCCTTTTCAACTAGAATTACCGCATTGACTCTTTTATAATATCTAGGCATCTTGCCCATCTTTCAAATTCTTAAAATTATGGCTAGAAGCCTTGCAGTGACTTTTGCCAACACCCTAAGTAACTTATTAATTGGGTTTGAAAAATTGTATCTAGACTGAACATTCAATTCATTCAATTAAAATTAATGAGTATCCATGGGGCTGCTAGTTCAGAGTTGAGTTCCTGCCAACCCATCTCTAACTAAAAGTAAAATATTCTCCCTTTTGGACAAAGATTCTGTCACAATCAGCAAATGATTGGAGAGCTCTTCATCACCATTACTCAACACCATTTCCCACTATTCCCCACTACTGCCCCATGGAATTGGTGAAAATGAGTAATCATTTCTTGCACGTTGGTTTTGACACATCTGATGGTATATTTCAGGGTGCCATGATGCCTGTTCCTCTTGCAGATGATGAAATAGTTCTGGGATAGTTGGAAAGATTTGTTGGAAATTGTAGTAAAAACATTGTTTTTTTTTTTTTTAAAAAAAACAATGTTTAAAAGGGTGTATCAGAGAACAAGTTTGGAACATTTTTTATTGCTCTTTTTGATATTTAGAATCTAATCCTCACTATTTAGAAATTATTTCTTTGGTTCTAACTGAAGTCATGGTTGTACTATAAAGGAAAATATTGAAAAGAAAAAATTTAATTCTGAGCACTAATAATGTAATTGTGATGGCATTGAATTCTTAGCTCTCTAAGTAATAACGATTTTCTACTCCTATTTGGCATAGCAACAATGTCTATGTAGGTTTCAAGAGGGTGTAAATGCTTTTTAAAAAAGGAAAGAAATGTACACCATGGCATTCTTTCTTACTGGACTATAAAACAACTTGGACATCAAGACTGTGTCTTATATTTTTCTTTCCCCCATGGCTTCTATTTTAATTCTTTGCACTGGGATGTTGGCCATTCAAATGTTGCTCAAATAAATGACATGAAAAAAATGAGTTAGAATTCATCATTATACCTATGGATGGAATCACACAGAAACCAATGTATTCCCATCCCTGAAATTCTGAGTGTCACAAATTTAAAGCACATTGAGATACACATTTTCGACTCTATGTAGTCTTGGAGCTGACTCCACAACCAAAGTGGAATCGTTATGGGTGCAGTTGGGGGAATGCCATTTATCACAGTCTAGAATTCCTTCTATTCTGAAACAAATACCCAGACATTATTTTTAGCTTATATGATACATAACTTGCAAAGAGCTGTACTTGGATACCTACCAGATGAAAAATGTAAGCATAACTATAGAAACACTCTTTCTGCTTCTGAAGAATAAAGGCATATCATCAAAATTAAATAGAATTACATGGTTTTAACTAATTATGGTTTAACTAGTACAAGCAGATTTGTAGAACAAGGGTAATTTTACTTTGCGTGCCTTTCAAATATGCTGAAAAATAGATAACACACATTAATAAGTTTGTAATATTTGGTGTAAAATTTGTTGAAGAAAAAGTTGGCCAGTCCCACCCATGTCCTTACAGTGCTTGGTTACGTGGAACAACACACTGAGCTCTCTGGCTCTTAGTTTTTTTTATCATAACAAGTAGGAGTTGAACTAGCTGACTTTCCATGGATTACATTCTATGATTTTTTTGTTCTATCTTATTCAGATGTTATCATGATATTATTTTCAATTGGCTAAACACAGATTAAAATAACTAAACAAGAATCTAATTAGCTGTATGAGAAAATGTGTATGATTTCACAGTAGCAAGGATCTTCCAGCAAGCATTATTTCATCATTTTTCTTTTTTAATCATCCTCCGCTACCACCTCCTCTCATGTGTATGGACCATTTGGTACTCCTAGATCACCTCTCACTTTCTAATGAGCAACTTTCAACGTACCTTCTCTTCCCAACACTGTTTTCAAAATTCTCCACACATATATCTTTATTTTTGCCACACCATTATTACCCTCAGTTGCCATAATCTTCTACCACTCTGTGACATTTGATGCTGTTACACACATTATTCACTAGATGCTTTCAAGTATCTCATTATTTTTCAGCTTATTTACCTCTTTTCTACTTTCCAATCGTAAAGTGGTCCAGCGGTATCTTTTTCTTTTTAAAATGAGACACAATAATCCAAATCTCTTACAAAAGTGAATTCTTCCTTCTCTGCTTAAAATGCTTACACTTGCTAACTTTATTTATCCAGCAATATTTGCTGAGCACCTACTATGAGCTTGCATTGAGCAAGAGTCTCTAGACACAATAATGAGAAAATAGATGTCAGTCTTGCTTTTTATGTGGCTTCCAGTCTAGTGAGCAAGACACATTGATAGACGTAACAGTCGTATGATCCATGTTTATAGATAGGTACTCCTAAGGGGAAGGGGTCTCAGTTCTATGTCAGCCCATCCAAAAGGAGCCTGACCCAGATGCAGGGCAATTTCATTCCACATGAGCAAGCAGTATGTGAGAAGGGTCTGTGGTCGAAAGTAATGTTTCTATGTTTTAGAAACTGAGAAAAAAAGAATTCGTAGGTATAGAAAAGGGAAAACTGTAAGATATGTGTGTATTAAATTATGATTCTCTGAGTGAAGTATTAGGCAGCTGGACTTACTGTGGGATATGACGTCCACTCGTATGTCTATTGAGAGAATGATTCAAACAAGTCTCTGAAGTTACCCTTGGCTAGGGCATTTCGTCATCAGGGTAGACAAATGTCTCTCCCATACCCCATTTGTTCTTATAAATATGGACCATTGGAGAGATGAGTCACCAGCACTTATAAGATAAGGATAAAGCCTTTGGCTTGGCAATTCCACAAGTTTCAAATATCTATCTATCTATCTATCTAACTATCTATCCACCTACCTATCTACCTATCTATCAATCACCTATCTAAATGTTAGTGTAATCTCTCTCTCTCTCTCTCTCTCTCTGTGTGTGTGTGTGTGTGTGTGTGCATGTTTAGGAGATTGAGGAATCCTAGATTAGACAAGTATATAGATAAACTGATAGACAGATAAATTAGGTATTACTAATATCCTCACAACTACTGATGATGTTTGGTTAAGCACAGAAATAGTATTTTCCGTTCGTCTGAGGAAAACAGATCTGAATGGGCATTCAGAAGACACAGGGAAGCCATGGTTGTCTGGGAGAAGAGGTACTGAAAGAGCTTAAAGGTTATTCAGCACTTCTTTTTCTACACTGGTCTGTCAGGAGGGACTTAGCTCTTGATGATGCTTGTCCTGTAATGACCCTCCAGAGGGAGATAAGAATGGCTTTTCCACATTTGCATTGCTTTCTTCAGAGACTATAGATTTAAGGCATCCATGTCTTTCGTTCCTTAAGGAAGTTCCAAGGAACATATATATATGTAGTGATTCTGAATATTAATCGTTGTAATATTGGCCAGGATTTTCTTATCAGTAAATTGATAGTAGCAAAATTTTCCTTGAGTGAAAATGTGAAACTCACCTATTCAGAAAATAAAATTTATCTTAAAAAGGTAAATATTAATGTATCTAAGGAGTCTTGTACTTTATCTAAGCATATTATCAACACTGTTACTTCTGACCCATTAAATCAATCCATCGGTATTCAGGCAAAACTCTGAAACATGAAAATATGATTTCCACGAAACAAATAAAAGTTATAGTGGTGCTATAAATAATGATCTGCCCTCTACATGTCAATGTAAAATTTTCATTCAAAATTATCTTTCTAAACAATTTCCCCAGATGATGGAATATGCAAAAGAGTTTTTATCATGTCAGTTTTAATTCCTGTATATATTCCCAATTAATTATATATCCCTAATATTTATACAGCACTTTACCACTTACAAAGTATTTTCACACTTACACATTTATTATCTCATTTCAAATTAACAATACTTCTTGGTAAGATGAGTGGGTATTATAATTTCACTTTGAGGGATGAAGAAGAGATTCAAAGAAGTCAATAAGTTGCCCAACATTGAATAAAAAGTGATTTCCAGAGCTAATAAGAGTCATCAGCATTTGCTAGGTAACAAACACATCCTAGTCATTAAGATAGGTGCCCTATAGACATTTACTTGTAATGCTAGCATCACCCTTCCAAGGAGGTAGTGTTGCTACCAATTAATTAATATGAAAACTGAGGTTCACCCAGCTAAGTGGCAGAGCCTAGAACTAAACCAAGTGCATTTCACTGTGCATCATAAAGATTTTCCCTCATTCCCATTAGCTTCTTTTCTCCTCATTTAATAGCTCGTACCAATGAATTTTTTATGGTAGCAGAATAATTTGGGTTCATATTTTTCAAGTCAAATGATTAAATATAAAATAATTTATACTTGTTTCCTGGAGATTTCTGTAGACATTATCTTTTTTAAAGGAACTATTTTGAATAGTAATTTTCTGTCAAATGACCAATTTCTACTCCTCCCTGCAGAGCACTTTAATAGGAGAGTCAACGCATAGCAGTGTTGGTTTAGGTGCTGCTACATAAGCTAGCTGGAAATGTTTAACTCACAATCATGCTTATTTCAATTTTTTTTCAGATATTCTTCTTTTTTTTTTTTTTTTTTTTTTTTTTAGGGGAGACAGGGATTTTTATTACAGCTTGCTAGCAAGGGGGAAGATGGCTGACTAATGTCTGAAAAAAAAATATCTTACAGAACAAAGATTACAGGCCAGTTGTACAGGGGGCTGGTCTCCGGGTGAAGGAGGCAACAGATATTCTTCTTAGTCAAAATTTAAATAATGGACTAGAGAAGAAATCTTATGGAAGCTTCACCATCATCACCATCATAATCATCAAATATTTATTTCTAAGAACTTTACAAAATAATGAAGATACAATTCCTTCTTCCTAAATCTGAAGTCTGAAAAGAGGGCAGTCTAAAGACCAAACATCCAGAATGAAGTCTTTTTCAATAATTCATTATAATTATGTTTACAAAAAAAAAATCAAATAAGTTTTAAAGGAATATTGAAGAAATATTGTGGAAATGTTTGAAGGTAAACATTCTACTCAAGTTGATATGTATTGAAGTTATGTAATTGACAAATTAGCATAGCAGTTTTTAGGTGCTGATTTGATCAATATATAGAGTAAAAACAAATAAACTATATACAGCAGAAAAGAGTAGATGTTATTTCCCCTAAGGTTCAGACACTGATTACAGCTCCTGGTTTTTTAAAGTAAGGTGCTCACATGCTGAAAAAGATCTTTATGTTATTATTTTAGTATCTTTGAGAAAGAGGTTTATTAGGAAATATTACTGCAATTTTTTTGGTGCTAGGATATTGATGTCCTCATAAAATATATAGTGAAGTAAAACTGGGTCATGAATTTAGGATTTTTGATTCAAAAGAATGAACCACTTGCTGTGGAGATTCAACCAGAGTAAAAGCTTCAATAGCTAGAGTTTTACATCATACCAAATTATGATGTCATCCAGAATATTAGTTTTCGAGGACTTTACCTATCTTGATTCTAGTTAGCAGGAGCAAAATAAAAGATAATTTATATGTTTTCTAATACTCTTGAATATTAATTTTGAAAAACTAATTTCTGATTCTCACGAACATTTCTATTTGACCTGTTATTTGAAAACACCTCTGTCACTCATATTAAACACTAGGATTAGTGTTATCAGTGCTGCCAAAGCTCTGTAGTTATTGCTTAGCTATATATACGCACATCCCGCTTCTCCATATCTCTACTGTCGCTTATTTCCTTTGGATTTGATTCTATGTTTCAAGAAGCAAAATTGAGTTATTCTAGGCACAGGAGTTAATGTGGTCATTCATTCACAAACTCTGGAAGATCCTAGTGATATATTGGTTTCCGTATGTAGCACTGCCCTCTACTGGGTAAAGGAAAATCTGATGTTATTAATGGATTTCTAATTACTTAAGAGCAGCTTGGTAGAGAATATATGAAAAGATAATTCAAATTTAACTACACTGATATTTTTAAGTTGAAGGGATTGAGGAATGTTATCATAGAATATAAGAATCTTTGACTTCTTCATATAGACAAATTTACTTCTTTATGTTCTTGTTTTGAATAAATGTGTTCTTTGATTTGAACGTAAGAAGTCCTAGATTTGACCTTAGATTCTTTTGAGACTTAAACATATAAGAGATAACTGGCATACTGTGTTATAAACTAGTTAAGTAATAATGAAATTAAAGTCAGTTTGGCATTAATTTCAAGGGTTTTTTTGTTTGAGCTGGTGCTTGGGAGGCAAGTAGAGAGTAATATTATCTTTTATTTAATTTATAACTATTTTGTCCATAACTTGAGTTATATTTATGATCAGCTTGTATTTGGATGGTGACAGAATGTTGTTTGCTTTTAGGTAAACTTTCCATAAGATATCAATGAAGGACTGTGAAATATATTTCTTCTCTTTTTCTCCTTACTCTTTCACAATGTAGGGTTGGGGTTTTAGAAATTAACACCATATTAGATTAGGTTAATTACCTCTTAATCCAAAAGGCAAATGTTCAATACCAATATCAGTGTGCTCATACACATAAACTCGTAGTAATATGGAATACTATTGAAAAATATGATTAGTTATATCAGTAAACTAAAAAAAAATGATTTAGAACAAACTAGGAGGAGATATGGTTAGCGTTATGTGTCAGAACATTCAAAGCCGGTAAAAAACATCTATAAAAGATATTTTTCTATGTAGTTTCCATGATCTAAAATCTAATAAAGTCCATGCCTTTATTAATCTTGTGTATCATATTTATATCTTTTTCTCAACCAAACTTTTAAGAGATGCAGAATGACCACCAGTTTTATATCATATTCCTTTATAGATACCCATAATGATATTCCATAGTACTTGTTAGGCGCTGAACAAATTTTAAAAAATTAGTTAAACTAAGGTAGAATTGACACCCACTTATGAAAACTGAGGCTACAACAAAGGTAGCCTCCAGCTAGGAGCAAAGGAAGACCTAAAGTCACGGGCAAGATTCTTCTCTGAGAACAGATTTAGTTGACTCTCTTTTCGGTTAAATAAATTCCTTAGTCTAAAGGTGGAAGCTCATGCTGTGTTCATTGAGGAATTTTTCCCTGCAAGGATTTTTTTGAATAATGTCAATCCAATAAAGTTGTATCATAAGTAGAGCTATCTTCACAAAAATTCCAAAGGGATTGGACTATTAACTGTATCAGTTTCTTTTAAAACTCGTGAGACTGGTAGGGGTGTGTTGGAAATGCCTTAAATTTTCACCTGGAGAAAATTCCATCTACTGAGCTTTCCTGGGGCTTTGGACATTTATCCTACCTTCAGAGATCTTTCTACAAGTAAAGAATCCATCATGACGTCACACACACAGTCGCTCATGTCCAATGACTGAACCATATCAAACTGTCTTCTATTTCTCTAAAACAGGAATTCTTTACTTAGTGTTCACAAGGGGCCCTGGAGAGAACTTAGAGGATCTATATTAAACGTATCTTTTTCTGAAATTTAGCATTTATTTCATTTATAAGTGTAAGTAGAAAACCATAAGAATGATGAGACTTTATCACCAGTAGAAATCATATTTTTATATAATATTTGTTGTGGATACTTAAATTATCATGATACTCATCATTACCTTAAATTTATAGTGGTTATTAGAGCCAATACTAGATCTTGTTATTTAATGCATTAGTAATAAAGCACATACTTTGCCATATCATATTTTTAAAAGTGATTTGACAATTATGTTTATAACTGATTTTCTTTGTCATCAAATTTTCTTAGATCTTGAATTTTAAAATATTAATATTTAATTAATTTAATTATTGTTTTAATGTTGTTCTTTAAAGAGTTGACTTTTGTTTCAGTCCAGAATAAGAATAAAGACAGAGGGTCCTGCCCTGTGGTGTAGTGGTTAAGTTCAGTGCACTCCACTTTGGTGGCCCAGGTTTGCCGGTTCAGATCCTGGGTGCAGACATATACCACTCATTAGCCATGATGAGGCAGCAACTCACATACAAAATAGAGGAAGAATGACTTGGATGTTGGGTCAGGGCTAATCTTATTCAAGCAGGAAAGGAGGAAGATTGGCAACAGATGTTAGCTCAGGGCAAATCTTCCTCACTGAAAAAAAAAAAAGAATAAAGACAGAAAGCAGATTTGTGGTTGCCTGGAGTTGGAGGTGGGAATGTAGACGGACACAAATAGGCATGACATTTCTTTTTGGAATGATGGAAATGTTCCATAATTGGATTGTGGAGATGGTTGTGTAATTCTATAATTTAATAAAAATCATTGAATCGTACATGTAAAACGAGAGAATTTTGTGGCATGTAAATTACTCCTCAATAAAGCTGTTTAACAAAAGAAAGTCAGCTAGAGAGTCTAAAAACACACAAAATTTTAAAAATTACATATATATTTAAATCAAAAAAGATGCAAAAAACCCTAAATCTACCAGCTTATCACATTGATAATAACATCTCAGAAAAGAAATACAGAACTAATCCAGTAACTTTTGAATCGTCCATACTTTCAGTCATATATAGCTTCAGAGGAATATACTCTGAAGACAAAAGAAAAAAAAAATCAGAAGTCTTTAGAATTTATTTAGTAAGTTTTTGTTATTAATGACATGGAAGTAGAAATTCTGAAACATTATATGTGGAGTACAATCAAGTAAATGAGTAACTATATAAATCTTTGGTAACCAGAGTTTTCACTATTGGAGCAGGAGTTTACATATGTGGACTGAGGTAAGAAAGAGAGATTCTGTGTTGTTGCATTGCATTGGAATTAGATGCATTCGTATATATATGGTTGAGGTTCTGTTGTTTAACCAGCTTTTTCCAACTGGTAGGGTGAAGTGACACTCATCCCAGGTTTGTGCACAACATTAGTCAAAGAAGAACTGGAAATCAGAGACACCTTCAAAAGAAGCTCTAAAGTAGTATTAAAGTGGATAAAGTAATAAAAGAAGGAACAGCTGTTTTATTTATATCTATTGCTAAATGAAAATCTACCCCTCCTCCAAATTAGTGTCTCAAAACAACATTTTATTTTGTTTATGATTCTGTGGGTTGAAAATTTAAGAAGAGTTTAAGGTGAGCAATATTCATCTCTGATCCACAGTGAAGGGCTGGGGCTGGAAGATCCACATCCAACACAGCCCTGTGCTGGGAGGTCTGGCTCCCTGGAGCTGGTTGGCTTCTCTCTGTTTCTGCCTCCCCTCCGGGTACATGGTGTCCCAGCTTCCAGGCTCCTCCAGGGTAGGCACACATCTGATATGGCAGCTAGCTTCCAAGAAGGAGCTTCCCAAATGGCTATCTTTGGACTTTGGGAAACACAGCCTGCCACAGCAGGTAGGACAGCAGATTCCACCCAGGAAAACAGAGAACTAGCAAAATGTGTGTAGTGCAAGCATAAAAAGAGTTAGAAAACAGGAAACTTAACATGCTAAAGGAAAATCGAGAGGGGATGAGCAGTGTTGCCTTATGTCAACTGGGAATTTCAGAAGGAGAAAATGTTAAAACTTTAGGAGAGAGTACTCAAGAGATAAAACTCTAATTTTCTTCATATGGGAAAAAGAACTTGATGCTCTTGATCAAAGGAGTGCTTTGAACATTGAGCAAGACAAATTAAAAAAAAATCCATACCTAGATACTACATAAATAACTAGGTGAAACTACAACATATCAAAGACAGAGACATTAAATTAGGCAGAAAATTCAAATTACCTACAAAGAAATTACAATGTGTTATACGTTATGGTTCTCAGAAAAAGAGAGATTAGAGGCTGCTGGAATATCCACAATAGATTTCCTAGAAGAAATGGGAGCTGACCAGTCTTTAAAATATCAGATTTCAATAATGATTAAAAAAAATTTACACCACCTGGGCACACATTCTCCAAGTATATCATTTGAACATGATAGAGTTATATTATTTTAATAAAGGTAATAATAATTATAATTAATATTTATACCTTGTTTTAGGTACAAGATTTTTGTAAGGGGCTTTACAGATATTAGATTATTTAATCCCTAAATCAGTGTTGTGAGATGGCTGTTATTTTCCTCATTTTATAGACAAAAAAGCAATTTAACTGTCAAAGGTAATAGAAGAATCAGCATTAAACCCTTGGTATGTTTCTCACTAAATTCCAAGGTCTTAATGGCCAACAATACTCCTCTAAATAGCTCAAGAATTACACCTTTTCGTAACATCTATACCATGCCTACTTTCCACGAGGTTGGCCAGAGTTTACTGTATGTGAATATGCACATGGGGAATGAGATTTCTCCTGAAATACAACTGTGTTTGTAGAACAGCAAGAACTTTTATAATGGGGTGTAAGGGGAGTTTTGCTTCTTACCTTGCTTTCCTAATAACAGAAATCCTCTAAAACATAAATCTCAAATGAAATTTTCTTTATGGAACAGAAAGTATCTTGCCTTACTATATTAAAGCTGGTAAAAGAAGGTTAATGTTTTTGCCTCTTAGTTTTATTGACTCTTCTTTCTACACTCTTTAAAAAATAGTGGGTATAAAAAATTGTTTTAACACTTCAGACTAACCCAAATTGTAGTCTTTGCAACCAATAGTACCTTCTCACCAATTATGCACTTTGCAGTGGAAACTTTGGAATTCTGCTCTGTCTTGCAGATCAACAATTTATACATACTCTTAAATCTATCCCCATGGATTGGATTTTAAACTCTTACACAAGGGAAATTAATTTTTGAAGTATTTTAACCTTATTGAAAATATGTGCTCCTACTTATGATGAAATAATGTAACAGATTTGTAGCCATGCTCTTATACCCTGCAGAGGCTGGGCAAGCATTCAGGTACAGTGTATTGCCAAAATTTCCCTTAACGTACTCATAGCTGGTCATAATGGTTCAAAACATTTATACACTTTTGTCTCTTGACTGGTATGCAATCCATACCGAGTCAGATGAGACAGAAACCTCGAAGTCTTTTAAAACGTGTCTCCTCCCTTGCACTTGTTTAACATCTTATTTCTTCTTTGAGGGCTTAGATCCACTCTGTCTCTACTCTCACTCGCGTGATTTGGAAACTCACTTGCTCTGTGTCTGGTGTGGGGTACTCACTCCTGGCTCCATCGCAGGAGGGTTATAATAGGTCTTTGACCTTTTCAGAAGGAATCAGCTATAAGAAGAACCATTCGCTGGCATTACTTCATCCATTAGAATATAATGCATCACTAATATTGTTCACCATTTTACATCATTTGTCTTTTCCTCCTGGCACATAGATAGAAATCAATAAACAATTCATAAATGAATGAAAATATTGTAGTGTAGGATATGCATTTTACTTTTATATATATGTAGAGTGGAGGGGAAAATGTAAATCAGACTTCTGGAAGGAATATTAGAGTGGGAAGAAAAGAAGTAGATTTTGGTCCTATCTCTATGCCTGACAAGCTGGCTGTGTGAAGGTAGGCGATTGCCGGTCCCTGGGATTTCATGCATCTCCTCTATGGAAGTAAAATGTAATAACAAAGCAGCTAGTGTTATTGACTTCTTACTGTGTTCCAGGCACAATTCAGACTGTCACATACATTAACATATTTCATGGTAATCACAATCATATGAAGTAGTAATAAAATTGCTAGAAATAATATAATCAATTATACGATTTGAGACACCTGAGACAGACAGTTAAATAACTTCGCAAATCATACAAGCTTTAAGGAAGGATTGAACCCAGGGAGCCTAGCTTAGAGCCAAGACTCTTAACCTCTATGTCACAATTGCTTCCCTTGAAGTGGTAGGAGTGGGTGAGAAAACCACACAATCCCTAAATTCCTTCCTGTTCTAACATGGCATAATTCTTAATTTCCTTGAATAAGTAGAATAATAGGGAAGAAAGGGGAATCTCTAAAAGATAAAACGCTAAAAACGCAGAATGTCTAGCTACGACAAATCTGAAATGAATATCTGGTAGAGATAGTACACTTTTCAAAATAAAAACAATTTTAATAATTAAGAAATAGTACTAGAGTCTACAATGCCAACAGTTGATACTTCAACCTCGTGTATTCAAGTAATATCCATCTGCTAACATTCTTTCTTTTTTAACAGCAAGCATATCAAGTGCAGCGTCAATTAGGAAATATAAACGAAGCATGGATAACAACCATGGTTCTTTTTTGGTGGGTTAAACCCTAGTCTAGTGCTGGCGGAGTCACAAATTTGTTAGTTCCCAAATAAGTAACAGATCTTCTTTACCTCTCTTTAGTATTCTCTGTCTCCAAGCTTGGCACCCTCATTTGCATATTTCTTCAAGCAAGAGCATTGAAGTCATCCATCACACATCTCTTTCCCTCACCAAACAAATCCAACCAACCACTGTGTCTGTCTTGCCTCCTAAATATCTATTATGTCCATTCATTTCTCTCAGTGTCCATCACCACCTCGTTAGTGCCAGCTGCCTTCACCCTTCACCTGACTGATTTTCCTAATGCTTTCCTCAAATTTACACTTGGCCATCTGCAGACAGTCATAGTGATATTTTAAAACTGCACTTCTTCTTTAAACCCCTCCAAGGGAAGAAGTACAAGTTGAAGGGAGTTGTCCCCCAGATATAAAGACATGAAGTTTTGTAATTCAGCAAATTTGGTATTGGCCCGGCAATGGGCAAATTGATCAAAGAAATGTAACACAGACACTGAAAGTGGCACAGATATACAGAAATTTGATACATGACAGATTTAGCCATACAGATCAGCCGGGAAAGAATGGGTTATTCAACAAAGAGTGCTGGGACAATTAGTAATCCATGTGTAAAAAGTGAAGGCATCCAATTGGATGGCATCCTTCCTTATATATGAAAAAATATGAAAAAAATACACTATATGTACAAAAATAGATTTCAGGTAATTCAAATATAAAAAGCTTAAATAATTTTAGGTAAAATAGGAGAATCCATTCTTGACTTTAGTTTATGGGAGAATTTTTTGAGCCGGTAACAAAAAGCAAAACAGTGAAGACAATGTTGATTACTATTAATTAACCACATTAAAATGAATCACCCTTCCCCCAAAAAACACAAAAAGTAAAAGAAACTTGCTATTCACCAAAAAAAGAAAACATGTAAAAAGTGAAACAATAGACCACAGTTCGGAAAATAATATTTGCAAAACATCAGTGCAGTAAACAATATTCATAAGATAGAAAGATCTAAATATAAATAAAAATATACAAGTAACTCAATAGAAAAACAGGAGACATAAATGAACAAGTAAAATAAAAGAGAGAATATAAGAATGGCCAACGAATATATGAAAGATTCTCAAATGCTTAGTTAGTCAGGGAGATGCAAACCATAAATAAATACCACTTCATGCTTACCAGACAGGCAAAAAATTAAAAATTGGATAGTATCAAGTATCAATGATGATGTGGAACCATGGAAATGATTGTGGAAATGTAAATTGCACTGTGGAAATGTAAATGTAAATTGGAACATAGACTATGGAAAATAATTTGGCAAAATCCAGTAAATGTGAAAATATACATAGCCTTAAACCCTGAAATGGCACCCCTAGGTACATTACCTGCAGTGATGCTCTGGCATCTACAGGGAAAGGTGTACAACATGTTCACACCTTCACTGGTGGTGATAAGGTAAAAATCAAGTAAATAACCTCATCTTTCCACTCTCCCATCTAACATCCCTTTCAGATGGGAATCCTTCCTGAGCTACGCAAAAGAGGCATGTCTCCGTTTAATAAACATTTACGACCTCAGGCACTTTATATTCCTGGTAGTTACAACATGCAATTTTTTATTCATTTGGGTGATTGTTTTACTATTTTTTCTGACTCCTTGTAAAATAAGCTCATGAGTATGAAAAGTCTCATGGATAGATTTGCCTTGTACATTAACACCGTCAAATCACTGATATTTTTTGTAGTTTCACACAGTATTTCTCCAGTGTTTTTCTTTTCTGCCTTTTGTTTTAAAAAATATTTGTAATAACTCTAGGAACTGATATACTCCAGAGAAAGGTGAAGAAATACTGACTTTGCTATGCTTAATTTAGAGGAAAAGTAAATTATTCAAGTGAAAGTGACTTGTAAGTCTTATTTATTTATTTTTAAACAGCAGACTTAACTGTAGCAAATGCTTTAGTTGCACATTGTAACTTTTTCTTTTTTGTCCCATGTTTAGTTCAAATTCTCGGTGGAATGAATCACAGTAATAGTAAGAAAAACAACCGATTAATAAGAAAAGAAAAAGCTGTGAGGCAAGTCTTAGGAAGTATACTTATTTCATGTCAGAAATTTATATACTTTGCAGTTAATATTTGAGGAAAATATTTATCTTTCAATTTTTGAAAGAATTCATGAATTTTACAAGGTACTCCTTATAAATAGACTGAAGAGCATCTGTTTAAACAATTACAGTTACATTGTCTTGTAAGAAAACCTGAAAGTGTATCACTTGGTGGAGGATAAGGAGATGCCTCGTTAAACTCCTGCATTTTGCATTCTCATTGCATGGTTTTCTGTTGTCCTTGAGAAGTGAAGGTGAATCCAAGGTCAAATATATTGTGTATTTTTTTATGGCAAGCAATATCTGAATTGCAGTGCATTGATGTTCTTATCTTTTCCCCTAAATTCTCAATAAGTTCTTTACTCTCCATCTATATACTTAAATATTTATTGTTCATATCCAGCTGATAGTTCTAGAAATTATTTTAGTTCATAAGAAATATTCAGTAATATTCTTGAATAAATGAATATCTATAACTGCCATTATAATGTACTTATTTAGCTGAGAAAAGGAATACTGATTCAGTATTAACAAAAAATCTCATGAATAAACTTGTAATTTATGAGATTTATTTCTCTAAATTTAAATTACATTTATGTGAATAATTATCATCTCAAACCTTAAAATTAATAGTATTAATTCTTCTCAGAAGGAAAATATCATTATTATTGAGAGATACCATCAAAATAATTTCTTCCAAAGTTATAATTTGTTATATATGAATAAAGGACAGCATAATTCATTCTACCTTTTGGAAGAGAATAATAAATAGTGTAGGCACAATAAGACATGACATGTTAGGGCAACACCACCTAGAGCATCGTGCAGTAGCTCAGACTCAGAAGACAGGCGGCCTGGAATCCAACCTCAGCAAATATAATAACAATGCGACGTCAGGCAAGCAAATTAGACTTTCCAAACTTCATTTTTTCGTCTGAAAAAAGGTGGATACAAATATTGCCTACTTCATAGCATCCTCGTGAATCCATATGTCAAGTGCTTAGAACTAGCAAAGGATACGTGATATATGTTAACTATAATAATAATATCATTATCATTACTGGTACAGCACACTGCCTTACCAATAGTGAGAATTTAACATTAATTGGCTTAATTGGCACTTGTTTGTGGCAGATATGTCTATCTGGTATACATAACAGTTTATTGCATTATTAACTCAATATAAATTACAAAGAATGCATCCAAAGTTTTCATTACAATATCATTTAAGGTTCTAATTAATGAAAGTTGTTTTGTAGCTTTGGACAGTTATTTCAAGCGCTTGCATTTTTATTGATATTATCCTCCTTTGTCAACATTCTGTTCAGTGCATTTCAGGATTTCTGAATTCTCAGTACTGATATGTCCTTGACTCCTATTGTGACTGAAGTTGTACAATGCCAAATGGAGAATCTGGAAGTACCACCTACTTGCTGTTCACTATTAATGCTTTTTAAAAACTGAAACTTTATTGTAAACTTATAAAGTACAGTTAAACTGAAACAACGTTAAAGATGGACTTGGACAGAAACTGGAGAACATGAATTTTAAGGTTGACATTGTATAAAGACCTGCTATGGAATCATATTAAATTATATTTGTTCAAATAGTAAAATGATTGTCAATTTGAGTTTCTTTTTAAAAATTATTAGCTTTATTTATTTCAAATGCAGACTTCATCAATTCTAAAAAAAAATAAAAAGATTTCTAAGAACCAAGAACCTAATATTTCATTATATGCAATTAGAGAAATCTAAAAGATAAGACTTCTTTGTTACCCACTAGCATACAGGTATCTGTCTCCTGATATGAGGCTGATTTTAGCTGCTGTAGGAGAACGAGAAAGAACATTTCACCCCAAGGCTCATTGCACAGGGCCCACCTAGGTCTGAACCTGGATTACAAGAATCTGGAAACCCCATCTTTCTGCACCAAGGACATGCAACAGTCATTTTCTTTCCTTGTCTTCTCTTCACATTTCCTATATTTCTTTTCCATTCCTTCTCTTTGCTACTTATCTTGCTTCTTGGTAAATTGCACAGTTATCTTGCCAGTCATATGTTGAAACTTTGAACACGTTGCTGGTTGATATGTAAAAATCCACAAGATGATCTCTCCTCAGCCAGCAGAGGCCAGGGAACTGGACTTATGGCTGAAAGGCCTGTGCAATGATGTTTACTCACAGGAAATAATGAGTCACCTTGATGGCATTTTCAGCCTGACTGCAACTTCAAGCCAGAAAGGTGGTGTCCTGGAAAGAAGATTCCTTTGCTATTGTTAAAGCAGAATGGAGGAATACGGAAAGGTGTGAGCTCTTTCTTTTCCTCCTTTTATCTTCATATGATTTAATTTTACTCATTGTTCTGCAGGATAGATATTACAGGGGGGTTTGGGTTTCAGACCCCAGGCACGGGACTTTTGGAGGAAAGGAGGTTGAGTGTGTGGGGCCTGATAGAAAGAGACCACAAAACATATGAGAAGCTGGAGTAGATATACAGATGGATGCTGGTGTGTGTAGTTTCCCAACACTCATCCTACAATAGCATCTGCATCTACTTGGAAAAGTCCAGCAGGTTCTATCTCTGGACAGCGGTATCTATATCATTTCCTGTTCTTGCTTTTCAGCCATACTGTTTCAATTTATATTTTTTTCTCCTATCACTTGCACAATCTTTCTACCCCTCTCTTGCTGTACCTTTTCCACCAACTCCAGCCATACCGGACCATTTACTAAGACTGGCCATACTTTACTTAGCCACTTTGCCATTTTTCCTGCTATTTTTCCATCTCCGAATGCTCTGCCACCCCATCCCCATCTTGACAGTATGATCTTGCTTCATCTCAAATGCACCTTCGCCATTAAGTCATTTCTGATCCCAATAGTCAGAGTTAAAATCTGTCCTCTATGCTGCTCCAGCAAGTTTCCTGGTGCTCAATTGTACTTAGAAGCCATTAAGCAAGTCATTATGTCTGTCTGCCTCTCTAGAGTTCGTGCTTCTTGATAGGAAATTACTCTTTTCTTTCATTTTCTTCTCCCTAGGGCCTAACATTGTAGATTTCATAAAATATTAGTTCAACACTTTCTTGATATCAGTTCATCAGCAAAACTTAGAATAAAAATCTTTCCCTTCCCCTCGCCCAAAGGATAATTTATTTTGAAGTAGATAATAAACATGTGGCTTTGTGAAGTTGGTACAAAAATCAGTATTAATAAATCAAATATACGAGTTGAGGCCATGTTCCTCAAGCAATTGAATGATAATTCTCCAACTCTATTTTTCCAAGCCATTCTCTACTGCAAAGAATTGGAGAGCCTTTAAAATTTAGGTCATTTACCTTCTGCTCAGCAGGAGTGCAATTGCAATGTTTAGTAACTTGCAGAACAAAAACACTCTCACATTTTCTTTAGGAGACCTTAGATTATAAACTTTTATACTTTCCAATTTGTGGTTGGAATCCCATTTTCTTTTGTTACGGTTTAAATCTCTCTCCTGCTTTGCCATCTTTTTTCTAAAATGTTTTTTTTTTTGGAAACAAAAGTTATATAAATGTTTATAAGTGATATTACCAGTTTAAGGGATGTTAATTGAGTACTCGCTACGTACAAAAGTAATAAGAAAACACAAATGTAAAGTTAGAAAAATACTAATATTTAAAACTTCATTATTATTAAATCACTTTTATTCATTTAGATGTCTCACATTTTCATTCAGCTACTTCCACAAATGTGTTTTATCATTCAAACTGCAGAAAATGGAATCATTGTTCCAGTTTATCACATTTTCATACAAAAAAGGAGGAAGTATATTTCAATATGTTTGAAATGCAGCTAATTTCATGTGTCCATTTATAAAATTAAAATTCCATAGCAGTTAAAACTTCTATATGCTGAAAGGGAATCTGATTTATATTTCCTGCTAATAAAATGCAGGTACTCAGTAATGTTTTTATAAGTAATGCGAACTATTTCACCCTAAACAGACTTCCTTAGCTGAACAATAAGAATCAGATTTAAAAAGATAATAAAGCGCTTAGTGATATAGAATGATTGCTTGAACATTTTAACTTCACAGCTTGTTTTGAAGATGTTGATGGGGAAAAGGCACAACATGCCAAAGATGTGGCTTTTAATTTCGAGGAAGGACGTGACAAATTAAATGACCGGCTGTACCTTGGTCCTCTAGAAGGTCATCCATGATGTAGCATCAATAATTGTGACACCTTCGAGCATTTAGTTTTTCTCATGAAATTGGAAGTATGTTTAAAGTTTTCTTAAGTATAAATTTCATACAAGTTAGTATTTGGCTATTTCATAAAGAAAAATTGATTAAAAGAATAACATATGGAATAAAGACACAGTCTCACTTTGATTTTTTAAGAATTGGGCAAGCATACTTGTGCTCTAATTAGAGTATTCTGCAAATTCTCATATATGTAGAGGACACACATTTATAAAACCCAGAGATCAGTGGATTTTATCAAACCATAGTAATTTTGTTTTTGAATTAACACCCCTTTCTACTTAATGTATTATTTAATAAATTGAATAATCTCCATGAGTACCTAAATACTTGATTTAGTCTTAAGTAATAACTTACACAATAATATATGCTATTGAGTTTGGTAAAGAATTTGGAAATTATGCATTTTACTATACAATTTTCCAGCATAAACTGAGAGTCACAAGCATTGATTAAGCTTAGTTTGAAATAATTGCTATAAGAATTCCAAAAACTTTTTAAAAATTAGGGTGACTTTTTAACTTTTTATTATATGAGCGATGTAATCCCTTATGTATGATTGTTTGCCTGAAAACATATCAAGATTAGCAACCTGTTCACAAACATTCCTTGAGCCTCTAGATATAGAGTCCATCAAAGTGGTTTCCAGTTCCAATGCAACACCACCACAGTGGATCTACCCTCTTGAACATGTTAGCTTTCACCCTATATCACGCCACTCAAGACCTCTGTATATGCAGAGTGGACAATACCTAGAACGCATCTCCAAGTCCACCTGAAGCTATGCTGATGCACGTCAAATGCTACATGGATATCTACTAATATGAAACCTGAATCACTGGTGTTACTGGTGGCAGGAGTGTCAAAGAGGAGAGTGAATAAAAATCAGATTACAAACAAAACAAAAACAATCTTATAGATACAGAGAGCAGATTGACGGTTACCAGAGGGGAAGGGGGTTACCAGAGGGGAAGGGGGTTGGGAGGAGAGTGAAATGGAGGAAGGGGGTGAATTGTATGGTGAGGGATGGAAAGTAGACTTTGGTGATGATCACTTTATAATGTATAAAGTTGTTGAATTATAGTGTTGTACACTGAAACATATAATATCATATACCAATTTTACCTCAAAAAATCAGATTACAATGGATAGAAGGTGATTAGTGAACATAAAACACTTTTTCAAAAATGTCAGTGGTAGTAGAGAAAGGGGGAGGGTAGTTTGAAGATCAAGGAAAATTGTTATTTTTTTGTATATTTTCAAGGCTAGAAGATGGGATAAAGAATCTCTGGAATGGTAAGCACTATGAGACACAGAGGATATAACTGACTTTATTCATCAGTTATTGAATTTTTTGGTGGCAAAATGTTGGATGTTTTGGGAGATAGCTACTTACACTTTATCTTCACATCCAAGGCTTAAAAGCTAATAGCACTGCTTGTTTAAAGGTCCTCTCTGTATTTTACATGGAAAGCAAGGTTGTTTTCTATCATTTTTAAATAAATATTCATTCTAAAGGAGTGACTCCAGATCCACATGCTATATAAATTATACAAAAGATGTATTTTCATTATTTACACCAAGCTAAGTTTTGCTCCATGTACCATTAAATGTTTAATCACGATTTTTCGCTCTGCGATATAATTTTGTGGACAGTTTACGGAAGAAAAGCATGATCTCAATGGCCTTGTCAAAAGTGACTTTTGTGCATTTCCGAAAATCAGGTTTAATTTAGGTATAATAATAATGATGTTTAGATTTATTAAATATACGTTTAACAAGAAATGTTAACAGGTATTTAAGGAAAGTTATGATTCTTCCAATATATTTGATGAACATTAAATTCAACAGAGGAAACCAGTTTATTTACTGCATATATTAGTTTCATATTGCTGCTGTAACAAATTACTGCAAAAATGGTGTAAAATAACACATATTTATTGTCTTACAGTTCTGGAGGTCAAAGGTCTAGAGTGGGTCTCAATGGCCTAAAACCAAGGGGTCTGCAGGGCTGTGTTCCTTCTGGAGGCTCTAGGGGAGAATCCATTCTTTACATTTTCAAGCTTCTAGAGGTCACCTGCATTCCAGGGCCCTTGGCCCCTTCCCGCATCTTCAAAGCCAGCAGAGTAGCAAGCAGAGAGTCTTCTTCTGACTGTAAACTTCTCTTCCGCCTTCCTATTTGACTTTAAAGGACCCTTGTGATTACATTGGGCCTATCTGGGTAATCCAATATAATCTATTTGATGATCAATTGATTAGCAACCTTAATTCCATCTGTAACTCTAAATCCCCCTCACTGTCTAATATAGCATATCCATAATGTCCAGGAATTAGTGTGTGAATCTTTTTTTTTTTTTTTTTTTGTGAGGAGGACCAGCCCTGAGCTAACATCCAATGCCGATCCTCCTCTTTTTTGCTGAGGAAGACTGGCCCTGGGCTAACATCCATGCCCATCTTCCTCCACTTTATATGGGACGCCGCCACAGCATGGCTTAACAAGCGGTGCGTCGGTGCACACCCGGGATCCGAACCGGTGAACCCCGGGCCGCCGCAGCGGAACGTGCGCACTTAACCGCTTGCGCCACCGGACTGGCCCCAGTGTGTGAATCTTTTATAGGGGCTTTTAAAAAAAAATTTAGGTCCTTTAATATGCTTATATCAATCTCTAAGTATTTTTTGTGGGAGGATTATATTATGTAATGTTTCTCAAGAGTATTTGATTAGGAAAGCTATTTCTTTTTGTTCTTATTCTCTTCTTCTTTTTTTAAAACTAGAGGTCGTTTCTTAAGACTTTCAGAAAAGATGAATTAAACCAGTATAAAAAGCATTCCATGTTCAAGCTGTTCCTCTGGTTCACAGGAACTACATCTTGAAGCTCCAAGTCTCCTGCCTTCATTAACAGGGTTTGCTCAGCAATACCTCCATAGTTATTCACTCACACCATATTTATTGAAAGCCGTGTTAGTTCAGCTTCCCCAGAAGCGAAATTTGAGAGGTGGATTCTTTTTTAAGTGATTTATTCAGGGAGTGCTCTCAGAAGGAGAATGAGGGGAATAAAATAGTGCGGCAGAGAGGGAGCCAAGCAAGAATGTGGTCTCAGCTGGAGACTGGCTTTACTCTAATCCCACAGAGAAGCTCTGAAGCACAAACTGGATTGAAGTGTTCATCCACATAGGTTGGTACAAGGTGGCCCGACTTTTGTACTCCGTGTCAGTCATCATTGGCCAATGTAGTAAGGAGTGTGTAGACTCCTGAGAGTGATGGAGCTCCTCAGAGAAGGCAGCTTTTATCAGCCAACACTCACTTCAGTTGGGGCATGGGTGCACTTGCCAGAAGAGAGAATGGAGCAGGTCACTACTGGCTTCCTCTGTAGGCCCCTTGGAGAAACCAAGCGCTGTTCAAGGCATTGGGTATTTAATAAAGAGCACAGCAAATAAGTTGCTGCCATCTTGGAGCCCGCTATCTAGAGGTAAGACAGCAAATAAATACAAAAAGAAATAATGTAATTTCGGGCAACAATAATGGCCCTGGGAAAATGAAGCAGGGTAACAGGAGAGTGATGGCACAGAAGCTGAGAGAGTATTTTTTTCATAAGTTGGTTATGGACAACCTATCTGTAAAGAGAGCATTTGAGCAAAGACTTGAAGGATGAAAAAGCTTCCAGCTCTGGGGAGACGTGAGGGAAAGGGTATGTTATAGAGTTTGCAGCAACTGTAAAGGCCTTGAGGTGGTGATGGGCATGCCCTATTGATTTATCATGAGAGAGGTCGAGAGTGTTAGAAGACAGATCTGTGGGGTTAGCAGGTATAGGTGCTGTGGGACTTGGTTGGCCACGAGTATGTGTTTAGATTTTATTTCAAATATAATGTTGTGTATAAGAGAAAGCCATTCAAGAGTTACAAGCAGGGGGATTGCATGTATGAGGTATAATTTACAATTTAGAATGTTCCCTTCAGTGATTGTATAGAGACTGGACTATAGCGATTTAAGGGTGGGGAAAAGGAAGGAGGCTGCTAGAATCAGCCACGTGACAGGTGGTGGGCCTTGGACCTGTGTGGACCAACTTGGCAAGGTGACAAGTGTTCAAGTGAGGATGTATTTTGAAGGCAGAGCATTCTGATGTTTTGGGTTGTGGGAGAAGAGGAGTTAAAAATTCAAGTTATTGGAATAACCTAACTAGTTCAATTATATTTCATTTAACAAGAAGCCGAAACTGAGGGTGAGCAGGTTTGGTGAGCAAGGCTGGGAACACAGTATGTGTCACAGTATACATCAACTCATATATAAAATATACATATTTAACTTAATACATTTAATTATCTGTAAATATATACATAGGCATAATTGAGAAAGAATGACTGAGGTTATATTGAATTTCCTAGGAAATGAAGAATAAAAACAGATACCTTAACAAAAGAATTCACAGTTTAGATTTTGGATTATCTGAACTGTTTTGCTTTCATCACAGTCTCAATATTCACCCTTGACTCCAAGATACTGCATCCTGTAGGCCGTCAATCTAAGGTTCTAAAAAGCAACAGCTAAGTTAAAAATTGAAAGTATCAGCAATCTAAGATTTTACCACTTCTCATACACAAAGTTAATTAAATGTGGCAGCACAGACACCTCAATAATGAATTAATTCTACGTTAAGAATTAGCTGTCTGTGTCTCCAGAATTTATTAAACAAGAGGCAATTTGGTAAAGAGGAAAGAATACTTCATTTGAAGTTCAAAGAACCAAGTTTGAGCACTGTTTCTGGAAATTACAACCTTGGCAAGTGAGTGAGCCTCAGTTTCTTCATCATTAATTAGAGATGAGAATATCTGCATTATTTAGCTCAATGTGAAATACTTTATGATGGTAGATGTGATAAAAATTATTCTTCTAGTCCATGTACACATGCCATTTTATGATGCATCCCCTAACTAAGCAGTTGTAGGAGAGCCCAGGGAGACCTGGACCAGTCTAACTTCTCTCTTTGCGTGACTTTTTCTTGCCCCATACAACTGTCCTTTGCGTTTCCAGTAAGACTCCAAGACGGATTGGTTCCCAGGGTGCCGGGTTCTTGGCGATGTCTGCTGTTTCTTGAATTGTCTCCTTCACCTTCTCAGGCCACTGGGTAAACAAACCTTCCTTGGGATGCTTTCTCATTAACTGCCCCCAAAGTATCCTTAATGGTTGTAATTTGATATGCATTTTTGCCTTAAGCTCTACCTCCAGAGTGTCAATATCAAACAGCATTCACAGATTGATACAGAAATATATCTACATCAAAATTCAAGGTGAGTTTTCCTTAGTGGTATCCTGTAGTCTTAAAGAGGGAGGACTCTAGATTCAGACTGCCAAGGTCCAAATCCTAGCTCCATTAATAATTACTGATCTTGGTAAAACTTTCTGTAATTCATTGTGCTCTTCTGTAAAATGTAAAGCTCAAACATAAAGCATAAAATAAATGATTCTTTTTAAAAATAGAAGCAGAAAAGCATATACAACTGGAAATATAAATGAAAACTTCACCAGGGTGGTAAATAGAGGCCAGCTCATGAGCAACCTGTAGGAAATGTTGCATTTTAATATATATAATTTTCATGACGTGCCAAAGCATTTTATTGAAATCCAATAGTTGTTTTTTATTACTAAAATTGAGAAGTCATTCATTTCCTTAGATGTCCCAGGGAAATGACATTGGATTATGTTTGTTTTATTTTGTTTTAAATGAGTTGTTAATTAGAGTTTGTGTTACTTAGCCTAGTTCAGATGACTGTAACTTGTCAGTAATTACTTTGGCTTAACAATTACTATTTTAAAAAGCTTGTGAGAAAAAACATGTTAAAGATGAATATATATTTCCATATCTATATCTAATCTATCTATCTATGTATCTCCTATGTATCTATGTATCTATCTATCCATCCATACACATACATGAGATAATTTTAACTCAAATTTGATAACTTTACTGTTTTTATTCAATTTATTTACCATTTACCATTACTAGCATATAATTAAAGAACATACTACAAAAAGCCAAATAAAATGTTCACTTTACAATTTCATCTATGTATGAATATTGTCACTCGTGATTTTTTCCTTTTTTTAAAAAAATCTAGGTATAATTGAGATGCTGTACACTTCAGCCTTTTTAGTTTAATTTTTTTGACAGTTTTGACAGTCATGAAACCACACCATAATCAAGGTATAGAACATTCTCGTTACAGCAAAAATTTCCCTTATGCCCTTTTTAACCATTCTACTAGGTGTATGTTGGTATTACATTATGGTTTTAATTTGCATTTCCCTAGTAACTAATGATGTTGAACATGTTTTCATGTACTTTTAGCCATTTTTTATTGGATAGCTTGTTTTTTGATTATTGAATTTAGAGAGTTCTTTATATATTCTTTATGCAAGTCCTCCATCAGATATGTGATTTGCTAGTATTTTCTCCAATCTGTGGCTTCTCTGTACATTTTCTTTGTAGTGTCATATTTTTTAAATAAATTGATCAATTTTACTATTATGGATTGTGGTTTTTGTATCATATCTAAGAAATCTCTGCCTTCCCATGGTAGATGTTCTTCTGTGTTTTATTTTAAAAGTTTTATAGTTTTAAGTTTTATGTTTATGTCTATAAAACAGTTTGTGTTAATTTTTGTATAATATATGAGGTAAGGATGAATGTGCACTTTTTTGTCGTATGGATATTTTATTGTGTCAGCACCACTTGTTGAAAACACTATTTTTTCTTCATTGAATTGGTTTGGCCTTGGTCAACATCAATGTGTGGGTCTATTTTTGGATACCTTCTTTTCTCCAGGACTTGGTCAGAAGTGAGCCATCACTCAATTCAGGCCAATCAGGATTCTTCACTGGTGCTATGGTCTGTACATGTTTGTGTTCCCCCAAAATTCATAGTTGAAATTCTAATCCCCAAAGTGATGGTATTAGGAGGTAGGGCTTTTGGGAGGTGATTAGGTCATGAGGGTGGAGCCCTCTTATTTGTGATTAGTACCCTGATAAAAAGAGACCCCAGAGATCTCCCTAACTTCTTCCACCATGTGAGGACACAGCCAGAAGTTGGCAGTCTGCAACCCTGAAGAGGTCTTCACCAGAACGTGACCACGTTCTTGATCTTGGCCCCTTATTCTTGGACTTTCCAGCCTCAAGAACTGTAAGAAATAAATTTCTGTTGTTTAAAAGTCACCCAGTCTGTGGTATTTTGTCATAGCTGTTCCAACAAACTAATATACATGAGATTTCCAAATGGACATGTGACTGGAGACTTTTCTTTCCTTTCTAGTGGAAATGTGAAGGTGAGCCTGGAGCTGCTGATGGCCATGGTTCCTGAGATGGGAAATGTTGCAACATAGAATGCAGGCTAAATCAAACCCCAAAACATTTATAACTGTGAAGTATACATGAAAGTTAAATAACATTATTTTATCCCGTGTATTTGCATTTATATGAATTTCTAGAATAAGTGAAACTAATTATTTTGATGGAAAGTAGAACTGTGATTTTTTTTTTTTTTTTTTTTTTTTTAGTGAGGAAGATCAGCCCTGAGCTAATGTCCATGCCAATCCTCCTCTTTTTGTTGAGGAAGACTGGCCCTTAGCTAACATCCGTGCAGATCTTCCTCCACTTTGTGTAGGATGCCGCCACAGCACGGCCTGACAAGTGGTGCATCAGTGTGCGCCCGGGAACCGAACGTGGGCCGCCAGCAGTGGAGCACGTGCACTTAACCTCTACGCCATGGGGCAGACCCCCAGAACTGTGATTTCTTGAAGGGTTGACTAGCAATGGACACACATGCAGAAAAGATTTAGCACAACAGGCCTGACACTCTGACCTTTAGCAAGGCCTGCTTGCAAGGTGGCCCCTACCTGGCATCTGGGAATTTGTATTTCAGGAGGATTTGCACCACTCTCTGATAAGAATGCTTCACTGGCCTAAACTGTTTACGCAAATAATTGGTTTATGTTGAACATCTACTTTCTTTCTCAGAGTTTGAAATTTTCATACATTCGAGGCAGATTGTGTCTATGTGATCAATCCCAATAAAAACCATGGGCACCAAGTTTCCAATGAGCCCCCTTGGTAGACAGCATTCTACATATTTCATTGCAACTTGCTGCTGGGGGAATGAAGCTCGTCCAGTGCTACTCCACCAGTTGAGGACTCTTGGAAGCTTGTGCTTGGTTTCTTACAGTCATTGCTGTATGTACCTTTTCCCTTTGCTGATTTTGCTTGGTATCCTTTTGCTGTAATAAATCACTGCCGTGAGTATGACTATGTGCTGAGTTCTGGGATGCTCCTAGTAAATTACCAAACCTGGGAGACTGGTCTTGGGGACCACTGGCACAGCATAAAATAACTTTTAATCTTTTTTTTTTTTTAAAGATTTTTTTAATTTATTTATTTTTTCCCCCCAAAGCCCCAGTAGACAGCTGCGTGTCACAGCTGCACATCCTTCCAGTTGCTGTATGTGGGACGCGGCCTCAGCATGGCCAGAGAAGCAGCGCGTCGGTGGGAGCCCGGGATCCGAACCCGGGTCGCCAGCAGTGGAGCGCGCTCACTCAACCACCAAGCCACGGGGCCGGCCCTAATCTTTATAGTGTGGTTTATATGTGTGTATTCATTTGGCAAAACTAATTGAATGGTACATTTGAGATCTGCTTATTATACCCAATAAAATTATCATGTGGAAAAAATGATCAATACAAAATTTAAAATTATAAAGTTATGTTAGATTTTACTCTTTAGTTGCATGCTCCATCAGAGGAAGTACTGTGATGGCATTACACAAAGGACAATGCCACTGTCAATAATGACAAAGACAGACAATTCTGTCATCTGTAGAATAAAGTAAGTAGCTCTGGAAGGATCTCTGCTGTTTTTCAACCCACCAAATCCATGGAAATGGTGACACTCTAGTAGTCCTGTTGGACTTACTATTCCACTTGGCCATATGGTTATTCAGAAAGACAGTTACTTAGCATTACCTTTGAATAAAGGGCATTGTCAATGATTTTTTTAGTTGAGAGAGGAGAGGGGTTAGGGGTTGAAAGACATGACCTGATTTCATTCATACTTTTCATATCAGTTTTCCAGCTGCCAGATGGTGGGTATTTCATTACTTCTCAGCATATTGTCTTAGGCCAACTCTTCAAGTGGACAGGAATTTGGTGTTGCATGAGGGGATATTTAGCAGATCAGTGAATATTCTAGGATGTGTTGCACAAGAGTTTGTTCTTCTAATAGGTATTTTAGTGGGGAAAAAAAGGTTCTATTATCAAAGAAAACAAGAATGTTTACTGCAGCAATTCTCAGAGACATTAATATGTTAGCATGAAATGTGAGCATTCAAGATAGAGAAAAGAATTTAGTGTTTACCAAACCTTATTTGTGGATAAAATGTCTTTTTTTCCCCAGGAAATATTTCTCAAGTACAGAGTTATGTGGGGCCGTGTTTGGAATATTTTTCTTGAAGAAGAGATAACACATTCCTAAAGGGAAAAATAATTGGCCTTATTTCTGGTTTTATTAAAACTCAGCCTAAAATAGCATATATTTGAATAAAACGTTGTATATTGAATTTAATAATTACATGATAAAATTAGTATGCAAACTGTGGTGTATTGTTGTACATTAAAAAATTAGAAAGTGTATTTAGTACTAACTTTTAAAAGTAAAGCAAGGCAGTTGAGAGTTTACATTTAACACATAGTGGATTTCTCATTTCCCTGGCTTGCCTTAGATTTAGCAGTGAAGGGTAGAGGTAGGCTTTGCTAATGCTAAAACCTTCTTCTCATTGGTATGTGTAGTTTAATGAGGAATTTGCAGGTGTCAGATGGGTTAGCAGTAAGGAGATCTTTCCTGCTGTGTTTGCTTAATTAGGGTTGGTACCTTTATCTACTGGGATGTAAGAAGTTTCACACAACACTGAGAGAGAACATGAGTTTTACAGCATTCATTACCTGATGTATTATCTTCCCCCCAAATTGTTATACAGAACATTGTTTCAGTATTTTACCAAACGGAAATATCTAGAACCCAATAATTTTCTATAAACCCACAGAAAAAAATTACTAGTCAAAAAACCACCTGATCATCCACTGTACCAATTGATGTTTGAAAGAAGCCTCATAAAAACTCAGAGTTAGAGTTGTATATTAGACAGACAGAATAAATCAAGAGGAAAAATAATTTTTTCTTCCTCATAAAGCATCAAAAATTAATGAGAAATGATGGTCTTCATTAGAAACCTAAGAACTTAGAGGTGTCCTGCAAGTAACGGCTATAACCTGTCATGTCTTAACATCATATTTTTAAAGTCTTAGGAACTTCTATGATCTCGTGATAAAAGGAAATGGACCACATTACTTCCAAGTAAATTGCTTATTTTATGATGCAGTATATATTTTGAGCATAGTAATATCACAAATCTATTTTAATAATCATATTCGTATAATTCCTAAAATTTCAAAGAGGTGTAGGTTTCATATTTTATTACTACCTTTTAACTTCCAAAAGATAAGTTTACATAAATTTTCATCCAGGCAAGAGCTGTGGATTTCCAGGGATTTGTAGAATGATTAGTTAAGTGGATTTTAATGGTCATGAAAGGAGGAAGTGATGTGTAAAGTAATCAAAATGTACCAATTTGGAGCTTACAGAAAACCATAGAATCTGTAATACATAGATATCATGCTTTCCATTCAATTTACTAATTCTTTCTAGAAACATGTTGTTGCCTGGGTGACACAAGCCGTTGGCCTCATCTTTAATGCATTGAAATGCCTGGAACTGATGATCCAGACACTTTGCCTATGCAATGCTTAACTCCATTTAATAATTATGCATTGAAAAGTGATTATGCAATTTAGCGATTATGGAAATTAAGCTATCTTTTTTTTTTAATTTTTTGTTTATTGCAGTAACATTGGTTTATAACATTGTAAAAATTTCAGGTGTACATCATTGTACCTCTATTTCTGCATAGATTACATCATGTTCACCACCAAAATACTAATTACAACCGTAGCCAAGACTTGGAAGCAACCTAAGTGCCCATCAAGGGACGAATGGATAAAGAAGATGTGGTATATATACACAATGGAATACTACTCAGCCATAAGAAACGATGAAATCCAGCCATTTGTGACAACATGGAAATTAAGCTATCTTAATGATGAGACAGGTGATGGATGATTTTGGGTGACAGACTCATTATATTATTGCCTAGTTTATAACTGCCTGTAGACAGGCACAACTTCTCAACATGTTATTCATCAGTTTCTTTTTCAAGCAATAAAATTTGCCATGTACTTCTGCAGTTGGTTAGACGTAAACTAAAACCCACATGAGAAGGTAGACAATCTCTCTTGGATTCTCAATACGGAAATCAGGTTGTATTGTCTTTTATTAATTGTGGGAGAAATTCTTTCATGGAACATTCCATTTATTTGATAAATTACCGTCATATCTACGGGCCTAGAGTAGACTTTCTGCTACTTGGTGAAAACATCTCTACTACCCATTGGAAGTGTGTCCTGGAGGTAGTCACTGCATTGGCAAACTTACAAGATTACAACTCCCCCAAAACTAAATGAGAATCCTCTTCTGCCTGAATGGTACCTATGATGGGTTTCAATTCAGTCAGAAGATCCTAGCCTAAAGAAGGGAAACTATGTTTGGAATTACTTTATATCATATTAATTAACTACACTATGTGGCTATAGGTACATAAAAATCTTTTTTAAGAATGATATAGTTAGTTGAGTGTCTTTGTGTCCAAACAAGAATTTAAGACAATACATCAAATATTCTGACGTCAGCAAATTGGATTACACCAGTGATGAAATGTCTTTACTCAAAATCTATGTAGCTATCCTCATCAGGGACAGTGACACATTGAAATGTCCACAAAAGTGTTCTTGTGCACACACACACCTGGATGAAACTTACAGATTGTTCAAGTGCCAACTTCTCTGTAAAGGTGCATTTTTCTTTGTGCTCTCATATTATGTGATGCATAACTTTAGGTATAAGACTTATTACACCAAATTTTGATTGTTGGTTTTGCTGTTTTTCTCCACAACCACATTGTGGATTATTGGAGAGAGATTGACTTTTAATGTTTTTTTTTTTAGCAACTAACACAGAGCCTGGCACAACATAGAGTGTGATGATTCTATGTAAATGAGCAAAAAGGAAAGATGGATGGACAATGATAAAGGTTCAGTTGTCAATAGCAATCATAAATGTGTAAGCAGCTAATAACAGAGCTTTCAAAAAATGTGTGGTAAATAAACAGGATTAAAGGAGGAAATAGATGATAGATTGAAAATTACTTAGCATAATATTAGCAAACTGAACTCAGCAATATGTAAAAAATGTTCATAACATCATGACCAAATAAGTATGGTTTATCATAGGAATGCAAGTTTGAGTTAACATTTGAAAATCAATTAATGCAATTTTCCTCATTAAGAAAATAAAGGCAAGAAATCATAAAATCATTTCCGTAAATGTACAAAAGCGTTTGAAAAAAAAATCCCATACCGATTCATGATAAAACTATAAGTTAGTGAGGAATAGACAAAAACTTCCTCAATCTAATAAAGGGCATCAACAACAACAAAAAAAACCCGATATCTAACATCCATTAACAATAGTGAAGTATTTCCCACACGCCCTTCAGATCAGGACAAAGGCAAATACTCCTTCTTACCACTTAGGTTCAATATTGTACTGGGGTCTTAGCCACTGCAATAAGTCAAATAAAAGAAAGAAAAGTTAGAATGATGAAAAGGAAGAAGTAAAACTGTTTATTTCATTTGACACAATTGTTTTTGTGGAAAAATTTCTAAGGAATCTACAAATTAATTATTAGAACTAAGTAATTAATTTAATAAAGTTGCAGGGTACAAGGCTAGTATACAAAAAGAAAAAGCTTTATTTATTTTTTAGCGTCAGAAAATTAGAAAATAAAATTAAACAAGCAGTTGCAAATACAATAGTATCAAAAACATAAATACTCAAGGAATAAATTTGACAGTGATGTGAAAGACCTCCACAATGAAAGCAACGTAACACTGCTGATAGGAACATTAAAAAGAACTGAAAAAAAAAAAAAAAAGATAAACTGTGTTCACAGATCGAAGACTCAAGGTTGTTAGCACGCCAGTTGTCCACAATTTGGCTGATAGATTCAATGCAATTTCAACCATAATAGCAACGGCTTTTTTTTTTTTTTTAGTTATTGACGATCTAATTCTAAAGTTAATACAGAAAATCAAAAGACCTAAATATCCAAAGCAATTTTGAAAAAAAAAAAAAAGAATATATTTGAAGGGCTTCCAGTAGGTGACCTCACGCTTAGTTTGAAACTAAAATAATCAAGACTGTTCTACTGACATAACTGACAAATAAGTGAAACAGGCAAGAGAGCTCAGAAATAGACCCCAGACTTATCAGGTCATTTTTTAAAAAATATAAAGATGCCAAAGCAATTCAATGGGGGGATGAATATCTATTAAACAACTTTTGCTGGATATCTATACAGAAAAAATGAACATCAAATCCTACCTTGCACAATACACAAAAATACAGGAATACACAATAAACAAACAATAACCATTCAAGATGGTTCATAAACCAAAACATATAAGCTAAAATCAGAAAGCTTTAAAATAATAAATTAGACTTCATCAAAATTATTATAATTCATAATAAATTATTAATAAAAGACACTGTTAGAGGAAGAAAGAGGCGAGCCACAGAGAAAATTGTTGCAAATCACTTTTGTGACAAGGGAATGGTATCCAGAATAATAAAGAACTCTACGACCCAACAAAATGAGTTAAAAAAATTCAATAAAATTGGTGAATGATTTTAACAGATATGTTACAACAGAAGATCTATTAATGGAAAATAAACACATGAAAAAATGCTCAAAATTCATAGTCATCAGGGAACTGAAAATTAAAGTCAAGATTTTATACTCACCAGAATTAATTAAATTCAAAAGACTGACACCACCAAATGTTGTCAAATAGAAATCTCATACATTGTTGGTTGGAATTAAAAATGATACAATCACTTTGGAAAATATTTGGAAGTTTTTTTATAAATCAAAAAATGTACCTACCTTTCTAGATTTTTATCCAAGAGAAATTAAAACACATGTTCACAAAATTTTTGTAAATAAGGTTCATAACAACCTTATTCATAATAAATTCTTTTTTTTTTTTTGTGAGGAAGATCAGCCATGAGCTAACATCTGTGCTAATCCTCCTCTTTTTGCTGAGGAAGACTGGCTCTGAGCTAACATCTATTGCCAATCCTCCTCCTTTTTTTCCCCCAAAGCCCCAGTAGATAGTTGTCTGTCATAGTTGCACATCCTTCTAGTTGCTGTATGTGGGACGCGGCCTCAGCATGGCCAGAGAAGCGGTGTGTCGGTGCGTGCCTGGGATCCGAACCTGGGCCGCCAGTAGCGGAGCACGCGCACTTAACTGTTGAGCCACGGGGGCTGGCCCCCATAATAAATTCTTAATAATCAAAACTGGAAACATCTCAGGCATTCATCCACAGGAAAATGGATAAACAAACTGTAGTATATTCATACAATGGAGCATTACTCTGCAATAAAAAAGAATGAATTTCTAATACATGCTACAACTTGGATGGATCTATGAAATATTTTGCTGAAAATAAGAAACTTTACAGAAAATGATATATTTTGTCAGATTGCATTTGTGTTGCAGTCCTATAGCAGGCAAAACTAATCTGTGATATAAAAAAATCAGAACAGTGGTTGCCTCTGGGCATGAGTGAGGGCAGGGCTTGATTTGGAAGGGGTTTGTGACCCTAACATTCTACATCTCAATAGGAGTTTGGTTACACAGATTTATCAAAATGCAATGAATGAACAATTGAGATTTTTTGCACGTCATTGGATGTAAGTTTTCCATCTATAGGAGGTTTGCGGGGAGAAACACCTTGTAAGCAAACCAAAACCTAGCCTGGAACCACTGTTTTTTTTTATTTTTCTTTTTCTGCAGCCTTTTTTTTGTGTGTGTGAAGAAGATTGGCCCTGAGCTAATGTCTGCTGTCAATTTTCCTCTTTTTTGCTTGAGGAAGATTGTCTCTGAGCTAACATCTGTGCCAATCTTCCTCTACTTTGCAATATGAGATGCCACCACAGCATGGCTTGATGAGCAGTGTGTAGGTCCACGCCCGGGATCTGAACCCATGAACCCTGGGCCACCGAAGCAGAGTGCACGAACTTAACAACTATGCCACTGGGCTGGCATAGTTGCCAGTCTGCAACCACTGTTTTTAATTTTCTTAATCTCTTGTTCAGTTGGTTTTACAAATGCAGGAATTGTGGGCGGTACAAGAATGAGTAAGATATTGTCCCCACTCTCAGTAACTCCCAATGTACAGAATAGAACCACTCAACTATTTTTCTTAGGCCAAATTCATCCCTTCCTGGCTTCCTCATCTTTGACCCAGCATCCTTGGACTCCCTCACTTTCTGCCTGGCATGGGGTCTAATCTGTGCGGCTGATTCCGGCGATGTGATCATGCAGGCACTCCCTGCCGGAGGTGTACACTGCATCTGCATGTTTTGAGTGTTGCCCTGAGGATGCCACAGGGTGCCTTTATATTTTGGGTTCTGTCTGCTTATTTACTTTGTTTCTCATCCCTCACCCCACATCATATGATCCAGGTTGGCTGCTGGGAGGTGGAAGAGGATCTTTTCACCACCCTCGAATAAAGACAAATTTTATAGAAGCAAAAGTCTCCTGCCTGAATCAGCATTTCTCTGCTATATAAACTTTAAATGGGCTTCCTTAAGGTGGTTGATACCACCCTAGATGACAGTTCTCAGAAAGGAAGATATGGCTGAAGATGTTTTGTTGCATTTAATTAAAAACTAGTTGTACTGAGAGTAATACTTTTGTGTGTGCCAATTTCAGAGTATCCTATCAGATTAAGAACAGATTTGTTGGGTATACGCAACACCACCAGTTTTAAGAAAACATAATTCTTAAAATTTGGTTTGATTCTGAATTTTTATTAATATTTTTTACATTTAACAATTTCTGCTACTTCTTTTTCTTATTGTCTCCAGCTCTTCCGAATGCTTTCATTATTATGATGCACATAAATGAACAAACAAAAAAAACCCCAAACCCTTTAGTTTCATAAATCAGTATAACAGAATGCAAAATATCGATTCTGTTTGTAAAGAAAATTTCTCTGTTGTCTAAAATAATTCTTATGAAAAGCTTTTAGCACTTACTATTTCATCATTATTCAAAATTCATTCCATGTTAAGAAATTTAAGCTCAGTTGGTCACACAGAAGGCAGAACTGTTGATTCTCAAAGTCATTGCCAATCAGTATCAACCAAAATTTCAGATAAGAGAAATCATATGTAAGATGATTGGACTGAAATACGTCTAATACTCTAGAAGATTTAAAACATAATCCTATATCAAACCAGATTAAAAAAGAGAGTAATAGGACAATTTCTTCTTGCATTCCTTTTGTCCCTTACAAAAAAATACAAAGACACAGACACACGCACCCACATATCCACACATGCAAGTGCACACACCCAGAATTGCTTTTACTGTATTATGGTTGAGTGTAAAACCATGAATTTATGCTAAATTTTGGTGCACTTTATTATTGGCTCTAATTTGAGGCTATTTTTAAGGACAGCACTTGTAATTGAACCAATTTTTTTGTTGCTGTCACTGTAGAGAAGGCATGGTTCTAGGCATGTGATATTCCTCAATGATCAAGACAAAGTCCCAGTCCCTATGAAGCACGTGTTCTTTATTAATCCATGTGTCTGGAGAAAGATCTCCAGTTATGGTAAACATACTATATATTGTCCAAATTGGTACAATTTTGAGAGTTATGTTGGGCACTAATAATAATGTTGGAGTAGCTGGTGTTCACTGGGATATGAAATTGCATCACCTCTAGGCACTATTTCATGATAGGTAAGTAGGTCTCGGGTCAGACTGCCTGGGTTAATATCTCTATTCTGCTAATTAATAGCTGTTTTCCCATGAGCAAGTTACAAATCCTAATTAATCCTCGATTTTCTCATATAAAGTGAGAATAAGATAGTACCTTAAGTTTTGTGAAGATTGAAGGAGATGGTACATGTAACATGGCACAGTACCTATGACACATTAAGAGTTCCATGATTGTGAGTGATGATTATCTAAGTAGAAATCATAGTTTTACTGGCAAGCAGTCATTATTTGTTTTGGGTTTTGTTCTAACAGATATTGTGAATTTATACTGCATCCATATTTGATATAAGCTCATTTGTTCTTCTTTTAAGTTTTCCTTGTCCTCCTTATAGAAATGTAAATCATTTCTACATTTTGTCCCCTAATTAACACTTTATAAAAGGAAATATTTCATAAATAGGTACTTTCCGGCTTTGCATAAATATTTTTATGTAGCTATAGGAAATATTTCATTGTGTAAAGACCTAATTCTCTACATTATATTTATTAAATATTTGATTAGTTACCACCACCACATGTTCTCTTAATATTCATTAATATTTTAATTATCTACAATTATTTTGATTACTCAAATTGTGGTCATGTTGCAGAAAACAATAACTCTTTTTCCTCACCTCAGAATTTCTGCTCTTCAATCAAATGCCACCTTCTGGGAGAGCCCTCACTATATCTCTCCATATCTGTCTGTCTAACTATCTCTCTATCTATCTATCTACCTACCCACCTACCTACCTATCTAACTACATGTTGTTCCCACCAGAATGTCAACTCTCTGACTTAAGATAATTTGTCTCTTGTCCACAGCTATAACTCTTAGAAGAGTGCTTGATATCTAGGAGGAGTTGAATAATATTTGTTAAGTGGATATTGAATAAATGGTAATTCACTTTTCTCTGTCTTTCATCTCAGTGAACAATTTGTTATTCTCAACTCTTCATTGTGTGAAACATAATTTTTTACATAATACGGAAAGTTAAACACTATTGTGTATTTTAAAAATGTATGTAAACGACGACACAATGTTTCCAGAAATTATTAAAGGTAGTATTACATAATAAATTTCAACTTCTCTTAGTATCTATCTCATGCTCGTTCATAACTTTATCAACAACACAACCAAAGTGTCTCTTTGATCACAAAAACACAGCTAACTCTAGTTATCCAAGATAATGAGATATGAGAGTAGAATGAATTAAAATTCACATGTAATTCCCTAGTCACACTTTGGTCAGTATATTAAATGTCTCTACTTCCTAACTTTTAACTAGAGCTGCTGGCAGACAAGTGTCCCGCTTCTCTACGTGCCTCCATCGTGGAGAAGCTGAGAGACCATGAAATGTCTAAATGGAAAATGGGAGGAAGAGGTGTAACAAGGGCATTGCTCATCCATAGAAAGTCCCTAAATAATTAAATATGCAACTTTGAGTGAAAAAATGTATGTCATTAAACTGTATTTACAACTACATTGTATTTCCTACAGTTTGCTACAGACCTTAGCATACTCTTTATCATTTATTGTTTTCATACATATTGTTTATTTTCTACCCAGTTAGATTATAAGTACTTTGAAAAAAATATATAAAATATGAGAAGATAGGGAACACATATATATTTACATGTATGTAAATTTACAAATATGTGTACATATACATATATATATTCCCTACCTTCTTCCCTATAGTATATGTTTGTTTATAGAATTTAATATGTGACATATAATAAGGTGATAAATACTAAATAAATAGATAATACATTAATAAATTAAATACCACATAAATAGATATCCTTCTCTGTTTCATAAACATATAACACTTCGATGAACAGGAATTGACATTTCTATTGTCAAGTGAAAAGATTCTCTTTGTTCACTTCTTCTGCCATTTTTCACACGAGTGAGCTGGTGTTGCAGATGCCAAGAGAAACAGCAGACAGATGCCACTTTGAAGACTCTCCTAGTCGGCAGAGTGTGAGTTTCAGATGGTGGGGACTTTGGCTCTTCACTTCTCTAGCCGAAGCGTGTGAGTCAGTGTCTGGTACAGAATAGAATGAATGAATTCAATGTCTAAATCTATTTTAAAATACAGCATGATAGGTAAAACAATAGAATTATATGCACATTTAGAGAGGAAAAATTGATTACTGCTATCTTTAAGGAGAGTTGGGAAAAATCTCATACAAGAGATTATGCGGAGCAAGATTATGAAGGAATAATAAAATACACATCAGTCAAAAAATTGTAGATTTGATCTTCCAAAAATGGGGTCTCATATATGTGTAAAATTACAGAAACATTAAATAGGAAGGCATATTCTCTTCTTATTCACGACAAAGAGTATCTGGATGTTTCTGGGTAGGTTCAAGGTGGAGAATGATGTCATTGTTGAGCTGCATGAGCTCAATGAGAGTTGCTTTTCGTTGATTTGTTTGATTTTATTTTGTTTTCATGATAGAAAGTCACAATATTGGATGCTCACTTTCTCACATTTTTTTCTTTTTCCTTCTAAAATTCTTTCAGTTATTTTATTATATTTACATTGTTGTGGTTTATAACATGTACTTTCTGTCTTATAGTCATAATTCCCTCAGTGATGCCTAAACATTACATTTAAGTAGAACTGAACTTACTGTCAGTTAATGAAAACACATTTCTACTTATTTCTTGTTTGGGGAATATTGTCCTTAATAGTTTTTTACAAACTTACTTATGATAACCATAGTTCCTGAGTTAATATATGCCTGGAAATACCTGCTTTTTGCCAAATACTTTAAGATTTCTAGCTCTAATTTAGAAATACAGGAAATTCATGAAACACATTTTTTCGCTAAAGTGACTGCAGGCTGTAGTCCACTGTTTGTACAGTTGGATGGTGGTGCAAGAAGCATAGAGCCAGTCTGATTTTTATCCTGTTGTAGATTATTTAACCTTGTTTTTATTTTATTGCTTTGAGAGTCATAACGATTTTTATTTTACTTTTGATGTCTGGCAACTATCATAAGAAATAACTCAATAGATAACTGCATCAATTTTGTGAGGGATGTTGGAGTACTTTTCAACTTGTAGAGTCAACATTTCTTTTATTTTCAGAAAGTTTCTTTGAATTATTTCTTTTTTTGTCTTGTTTATCTTTTATTCATTAAGGATTCAGTTAAACACATATTGCATCTGTTTTATTTGTGCATTTCTTTGCATTTCACTTACTTTCTTATTCTCCTCTGCCATGTTTTTTTTTTTTTTTTTTTTTTTTTTTGGTGAGGAAGATCAGCCCTGAGCTAACATCTGTGCTAATCCTCCTCTTTTTGCTGAGGAAGACCGGCTCTGAGCTAACATCCATTTCCAATCCTCCTCCTTTTTTTTTCCCCCAAAGCCCCCCAGTAGATAGTTGTACATCACAGTTGCACATCCTTCTGGTTGCTATATGAGGGACACAGCCTCAGCATGGCTGGAGAAGTGGTGCATCGGTGTGCGCCCGGGATCTGAACCCGTGCTGCCAGTAGCGGAGTGCATGCACTTAACCGCCAAGCCATGGGGCCGGCCCCGCCAGGTGTTTTTTTTAATGAAGTGACCATTCTCCATGCAGCTGCTTCCAATGTGGCTAAGAGTTTTCTGATGGCTTTATCTTTTGATTAGACCTCTTTCCTGAGCTCTGGGTGTTTATTTTTTAAATCCCTTTATATTGTTTTATAATTTCCTACTTGAGACTTTGTTTTGAGCTCTATTTACAGATGCCATTTTTATTATATATTTTTTGACTCCATGAAGAATTGATTAATCACTCTTTTTTGGCTTCATGACAAAATGTGTTTTTCCCTAAAATGTGTCTTCATTTTTATTTTTTCTGTTCATCATCACTTTTTTTCCTTACAGCATATTTATAGATCCTATATCTATTTCCTGTTTCATTATTTGTATTTGAATGGCACGAGTTCTTATGGGAACAGATATTTAAAGAATGATGATGTACAGGAATACCTGCAGGAAGATCCCACACCTTTCATTAAAACCCAGTATAATGTGAGCGTGTGCATGTGTGTGTGTGTATAGGGGAGGAGAAGGGAGAGCAAGCAAAGAGGCAGAGATATTTGTCTGCTGTATTCATTCATGTCACTCAAAAGACTAATGCTTGGCACACAATGCGCAGTCAATGACTTATGTATTGAGTGGACAATGAAGTGAGTTAGCTCTGATAAATCTTGGCTGACCAAGATTAGGAGGGCAGTGCTGCGCACCAACAACTGGTGGCCTCCTTGCCCTGTGTTTTGCAAAAGTTGGCTTGCCAAGAGATTTCTAGACTCATACTGACCTCCCTAAACATGCCACACTATCCAACAGGGTTCAGGGAAGCTCCCACAGCATTCTTTGTATTCATCATGTTTCAAACGAAAGGTCTTTGTTTTTGTTCCTCAGATGAGGATGGGGCCACCTACTGGAGAGCTCTCTTCTCTGAGATTCTATTAGATTCTGCAGGCCAGGGGATCCTTTCACATTTTCAATGATCTTGGCAGTCCTTCTACACAGATATTGTAGTTTCAGTTACAAGTTTCCCTCTTTTTCATTTTCTCATCATTTTCATACAGAAGAAAGGTAAATAGATATATGTTCTTTATTATCTTAAGGTTATCATATCTCCTCTCTCTCTTCTACATTCTTTCTGGCATGTATCTTTATCATTTGAAAATAACTTGGGGTCATGTGGTTGTATGCCCCAGTTTTATATGGATTAGAAAGATAAATGCTATTGTATATGTTGGTAAAAGAAGGACCTCAGTAAATAAATGACTTTATCTAAATATTTTCAGCAAGAATGAATTACCTTCAACTAACCCCAGAACAACAGCATTGTAAAAGTTGCCCCACATTTCTTACTTTAGGTCTAGGTTAAGTACATTTGCATAGTTGTCAAGTGAATTACACTGGTGACTTGTTCTTGGAGCTACAGTGAACAAAATCAGAACCTAAATGAGATCATTAATGAGATTTTTCTAGTACCAGGTCTCTTGACAGGGAACATTTGCTGGAAAGTTTTCTAGGTCCAAATGCTCTAAGTAGTGATGTCAGGTGTGAAACCGTAGGGATTTCAGTCATGGTTCAGTTTGTATGAAGCCAGAAAGGTCATCTCTATATTGCACTACATGAGGAGGGTAGGGGTTCATCTACTTATCTGAAAATCTTGGTTACAGTTCTTAATTACTGGCAAAATAATTCCAACCTTAATAACTATACTCCCTTGTGACATTTAATATATAAGAAATTGTCCTTAATCAGCAACACTGATGATCTTTGCCCCATGTCCTTCAAAGAGAACATGATTTTTACCCTATACTCTAAATTCTGTCAAAGTGTATTAAAAAAATGTTGAGAAAATTACTGTTTCTGTGTGAGTGTGTTTGAGAAAGTATTTAGGGAAAGCCAGAAGTCAGATTCTAAAGAGCCACACATAATAGTTCGAGGTTAAATATTTTCTGAGGGCAATAGAAAGTTAATAGACAGTTTGAGGCAGTCTTTTAAATGACAGATTGGCATCTTAGAAATGGGTTGAAATGAAAGAGGTTTGTGGGCTGGATTGGAGGAGAGCGAAAATAAGATGTAAATGAAGGAGAGGCTACGGTGGACACCTGAAAAACACATACTGTGCTCTTGAGCTAAGGAGGGCAATAATGATGGCAAAGAAAAAAGAATAGATACGAGATGATTAGACAAGAAGGAAAATCCAGAGGTTTTGGTGGTTGGGTGAATAAAGGAAGTTAGAAAGGTGAAGACTTTGGAATGATTTCCAAGTGTTTGGCTTTGGTTACTAAAAACATAGTGGTACCAACAACAGCAGTAATTACATGGAGAAGGGTGGTGAACTCAGATTTAGGCTTGTTAACTTTGTGTTGGCCTTGGAACATTCGGGAGGAACTCTGCAACAACCAGGCAAATATAGGGATCTGAGGCTCCTGGGAAATGTCAGAGATGACATGGAGATGGACCCTCTGGGAGTCAGTAAGAATCCAGAGAGATTGCAGAGAGAGAGGAGGAAAGGGTCTAATGGTGGAACTGAAAGGAACCTGAATATCTTGGGGGAAAAAACTCTTGCTTGGTATTACTATTTTCTAAAATAAAATTAAAAAAATGTCTGCTATTTACTAAAATCTGACCTCAAGCAGTTTATAAGCAAGTAACTCTGGTAAAGTTGGTTTATAAGTATTCATAAATACAATGGATTTTCAGAGGATGATATGACATTTCGGTGAACCCGCCTGGCAAACATTGGGAAAGAAACAAGTATTTTTGGTGGAGGGAAGAGTGGGAGCAAATAAACACATGCAGGAAGTTTTGCAACTTGTCCCAGGATGCATAATATTTCAGTTGATTGTAGGTTTGCTAGAATACATAAAAGGGAAAAGGAGATAAAGATGGAAAAACAGATTTGGACAAACCAATGTAATTTGAACTTTGTTATTTAGATATTAATTAAACAATAAAGATTTTTTGCTACATATTATAAATTCAGATACTTGCATAACTTGTCTTGACAATTACTTTAACCATTGCTTCACACGTAGAAGCAGAAAACTCTTTTTAGCATGCTATTCATTTCCATTTTAATGCCACTATTTAAAAATCTTGAAAGTGAATTATAATCTAAATTCAGTTACTCAGAAATCTTATTTTGTCCAATATCATTATATTTATATTCAAAGGAGCATTATGAATAGAGTTTTATTCCCTAGAGATCCATTGAGTTAGCATGGTAGATGATATTTTATCTATCTATCTCAAAAGCAATTGAGCATATTTAAGACACTGATGATTAAAACACAAAATATAATATATCTTGGCTAGTTATTCATTGTTTAACATTGAAATGTGTGTTACTTTTATGAACTCCTTACACATTATGTTTTAAAAATGCAATTCTTTGTGAGTATACCTTAAAAATTGCTTACACATTTAGGGAAAGAATAATCAGAATTCAAAAGGTGTCATATTTCCATTCTTGAAGCATTGAATTGAGAGGCTTCTTTATCCATTCGTCCCTTGATGGGCACTTAGGTTGCTTCCAAGTCTTGGCTATTGTGAATAACGCTGCAACGAACACGGGGGTGCATGTACCTTTACAAATTGGTGTTTTCAAGTTCTTTGGATAAATACCCAACAGTGGAATAGCTGGATCATATGGTAGTTCTATCCTTGATTTTTTGAGGAATCTCCATACTGTTTTCCATAGTGGCTGCACCAGTTTGCACTCCCACCAGCAGTGTATGAGAGTTCCCTTCTCTCCATATCCTCTCCAACACACAATGGAATACTACTCAGCCATAAGAAGCGATGAAATCCAGCCATTTGTGACAACATGGATGGACATTGAGGGCATGATGCAAAGTGAAATAAGTCAGAGGGAGAAGGTCAAATACCGTATGATTTCCTTCATTAAGTAGTAGATAATAACAACAATAAACAAACACATAGGGACAGAGATTGGATTGGTGGTTACCAGAGGGGAAGGGGGGAGGGAGGAGGGTGAAAGGGATAATTCGGTACATGTGTGTGGTGATGGGTTGTAATTAGTATTTTGGTGGTGAACATGATGTAATCTATGCAGAAATAGAAGTATAATGATGTACACCTGAAATTTTTACAATGTTATAAACCAATGTTACTGCAATAAACAAAAAATTAAAAAAGAGAGGCTTGATAGAATAAGTTTTTAAGGCTCAAAAAGCTCTTGTTATCTGAACTACAAAGATAATTCAGAAAAAGTTCAGATAACTATGTCGTCTGAAAAAGCGTGCTATTTAGCACAAAATATTAGACGGGCAGTATATTTGCACATTAAATCTTACAAGATCTGGAACAAAACCTAAGGCACAACACTTTCGGAAAAAGGTACAATTGAACTGAATTGGGTAAAAGTATTAAATGGATATTGACATGCATTTTGAGTTGCATTAATATTTAATTTTAGATAACATCTGTAAAATGAATGGAAAATAATGTAAAATACTTAGAATTTTTGGTCAACAGTTTATTACTTAAGATGTGTAATACGAACTGTTCATTGCAGCCACATGTATATGTACAATAAACGAGATAGAAAATTAAATACTTCTGATAATTTTCAAAAAATATTGGCAGGATAGTCTCAAAATGATAGTGTCCCATAGGATAAAATTGTGTGTGTATAAATTAACTCATTTTCATAAAACAGTTGGTAATAACCCAACAGAAAAACGCAGACATTTCTACTAAGGTCAGGAACAGGAAATTGTGCCTGATACCTATTATTATTATTTAATAACAATATTTTAATTAAACATTATTAAATTAAATAAACATTATTAAATTAAAAGGTATTATTTAACAATATTATTGGAGATATTAGGCAATATAATAAAGTTAGAGGAAGATATAAGATGTAAAAGATTAAAATGAAATTAGTGTAAGTGATATATAATCAAGAAAATCATAAAAATCAATAAATTTTACAAAATACTAACAATAAGAAGGTTCACTAGGGGCCAGCCCTGTGGCCCAGTGGTTAAGTGTGCGTGCTCCACTTCTGCAGCCCAGGGTTCGCAGATTCGGAAACCGCGCGCACACTGATGCATTGCTTGTCGAGCCATGCTGTGGCGGTGTCCCATATAAAGTAGAGGAAGATGGGCATGGATGTTAGCCCAGGGCCAATCTTCCTCAGCAAAAAGAGGAGAATTGGCATCAGACGTTAGCTCAGGGCTGATCTTCCTCACAAACAAAAAAAAAAGAAAGTTCACTAGATATGTGGACTTATATTTATATTTTTATATAATTTTATTTAGATTTGATATTTTTATCCTGGAAATAACCAATAATGCAATAACGTTTTTGTTTCTAAGCCTATTCTCCACTGAGTGGTCTCTTGACATATGTGCAAAACATTTGTGCATGTGCTTCCTGCTGAAAATATATAATGTAATAGAAGACTTTAAAGAAGATGGGAAGATGTATCATTTTAAAGATGTATATCTTTACAGATGAATCTAGAAATTAAATGCAACTTTTAGCAAAATCACAATAGGACATTTTGTGTCACTTGAAAAATTGATTCTAAAATTCGTTGGAAATCGTCATGAATATGGGTATGTGGGGGCCGTAGAGGTTATCGTTTCAAGTTGGAAAGCATATTGTGAATCTGTAATGGCTGAAATAGAGTGGATTCAAAAAGATACAGATAGATATATTAACCAAATATAAACTACATAAAAAAATCCATGCGTGTATGTGAACTTCACATTTGACAGAAGTAGTTTTACAAATCGGTGGGAAAGGATCACCTGTTTAACAACTGATATGGGAATAATTTACTATGTACGTGAGAAAAATTAAACTAGATTTTTACTTTACCCATATACATACAAAACAGTTCAGACTGAAAAGATATCTAACATTTAAAATATCTTGAAGAAAATGTAGGGGAATATATATATATTTTTAATCTCAAGGCTCTAAATATTTCCTAAACACAGCATATAAAGCATAAATTTTAAAGGAAACGTTTGATATATTTGAGTTAAACCAAATAGAACGTCTGTATGTGACATTGATTGTAAAATTTTTGTGACAACACCACCAAAAAATGGAAATAGACCAAATGGTCTTTAATATGGGAAAGGATACAGATATGTAGTGGTGCTATATTAACAGAAAGGAAGATTGCACAGTAGGGAGCATGAATGAACATATATATAATCCAGGGCATATCACAAAAATATATTTAGTAAAAACGGGTAAGTTACAGAATGATGCAAATTGTAGGATAGCATTTATATAATGTAGGAACAAAAATGATAAATATTTTTTAATTTTTATATTTCTGTGTTTGTAAGTATATAAACTTGGACTGGGAAGTTTGCATCTACAATGTGGGAAACAAAATGAAACTGATGATTGGGCATAAAACGGCCTCATCTTTATCTGTAAGGTTTTCTATAAAAAACTTTAAGAGGTTTTTCTCTTAAAAAAAAGATAATATAACAAAATGTGAACAAATACAAATTTGGGATTGTAGGTATATAGGATTTTTATGCTCTTTTTGTGCTAGGTAGTAGATTTCTTATTTTCTCAAAACAAAATCTCATGAAATTGTTAGAAATAACAGATGAATAAAGAGATGCTGATGATTCCTAGAGCAGGAAACAGGGCATACTGTTGAGCAGCAACAAGTATGCTCAAAAGAAACCCTCATCGGTCAGATGACAGCAAATAATGCCAATAGTGATGGATTAAAAACCAAAAATGCAACCACCACACACACAGCATGCTGCTTCTCAGTTGTTAGGTCTTCCAGAACTTTGATAGGATGGGAAGAATATAAGTTGACTAAAATTATGTCCCCTCCACTCTATAAGATAGGGATCAAAACAGAACTTAAATTCCATTACAGAAAATTATAAAATAATATTTTTGTAGAGATAAGTTTGTGCATTAATATTTATATCCGTTGTAATTTATATCCTTCCCCCTGCCCCCAGTTTTATTACAAGTTGGTTTAGCTGTAACTTGGCTAGTTTATCTCAATTCTTAGACAATCAGGAGAAGGTTAATTATCATGACTGAAATTTTATGTGTGTATATACATGTATGACATCATATGTATATCATACATATAGGATAGTTTGCTTCTTCTCAAACTAGAGATGAAATGTATTTAGATAACATTTTATCTTTGTTCGACCTAAAATCTGCTTCTTCACTGAGAGGTATTTATAGTGAAGTACAGCCAACATTTCATTGTGTGAACTACAATTTTCATCTTTCAAGGTCATACTTATAATAGAAATACTAATTAATAGCTAGAATTTATGGGCTTTTTTATCTTCTAAGTACTTTACCAACAATTAATTTAATGCTCACAAGAACCATGGGTACCCTAATTTCTGTAGGATAAAAGAACGGTTATACTGGGCTCTTTAGGAAGGAAATTAGATGAGAATATGTCTTCATATATATTTACAATATTCATCAACATAGGTAGGGAACATAAAAGGGAAAAACATATAATTCAGCTTATTGTGAAGTTGTTGATTTCTAGAAAAAGAATGCCCTATTTTCCTTTTTCTAAAATAAGGTACAATAAATTAAACTTTAATAAAGTGTGGAATTTACTTGTTTGCAGTGACTCACTGAAGGAAATTCGTAAGTAGAGTATAAATCTACTTATACACTGTAGGAGGTCATAATTGTTTACGATATGTACATTTTATTTCAAGATTATTCCATATTCCATCTGTAAAGCTGGAGACAGTTGAGGTCTTTTGAAGCACAACCTGTCATATTATTAATAATTTTTTGGTGATGGTTGTTGTGAGCACTGAGATCATTGTGGCACTTTGCTATGATATAAATTTCACATTATTCTGTTATAATCTGGAACATTCTGGCTATTTGCAATTAATTAAAACTAAACATTTCATACTACAGATGTAGGCAAGAAAATGACTCACCATGGTTTGTCTCTCAATTAATATCGTGCCTACAAAATTTGATAAAGTGGTGTGCTTGGGGAAAATGCTACTTGTGAAAAATTGTATTTATTGTCCTTTTAAAAATTTTTTACTTTTAAGTGATCTGAAAGACCTGTCATTTTTACCTTTGATTATGTACTTGAAAGATATTTCTGTTTTAGCAGTGTTGATAGAGCCCCACGGTTTATATAGTAAATGCAGAGAAATGACTCGCCTGAACATTTTGCCTGAATTCACCTCCAAAATTAACTTGGCATGTGAATAATATGAGAAAAATGTTTCTCTGCTTAATCAGTAGAGTTGTCTACCAATCTCACAGTAATTGGCATTCTTCTCTGGGAATTTGGCTGCCTAAAGTTATTAAAGATGCCATCATTGCTTTGAAAGGCAGGTGACTGGGCTCTTGGAGGATTCCAGTTTAGTTAATTACATGATCAGAAGCATCTCTTTCTTTTTTTCTTCCTTCCTCCCCGTCTCTTCTCTTCTTCCTCTTCCTCCTTCTTCTTCCTCTTTTTCCTCTTCCTCCTCTTCTTTTAAACAGCTATGACTGTTTAGTTGATCAGCCCCCAGTTCCACCACACAATTGTTTTGCAGGTGTATCATAGGACCCTGCATAGATAGCTTCAAAAAGTACTTTATACAGAGCCTGCATCTATAAATGTGAACCTCTTAACTAACCGGGGAAAAGTTCAGTGTGTCTTGCTAAAGCTGTGCCTATGTGAGAAAGCGAAGAGGTGTAGCTAATCTAGGAAAAATAACTATTTTGAAAAGAAAATTCTTTTTCTCTTGGAATAATTATTTATAGTTATCAAGAGTCTTAATTCGCTACATAATTTTCTAACCGTTCAAATACTTCACTTTAAGGCATATAAGTATATGGAATAAACATCTTTTATCTCTCACTCATCCACACAGTCAAATATTATAATTAGTTGATAGTTTAATTTAAAAAAAACCTGAGTAATCAGGCTTCTGCCATTGATCTATTTATTCAAAAGCCTAGTTTACCCCTCAGTCTTTGTTATTATTTGGCTACTTTTGCCCAGCATTTAGGGCTTATTGTTTCAATAATAGGATGGTTACATGTCAATAATGAGTTCACTAATGAATAGCGTCAGAGATCAATGTTAGCATTCTCTTAATGTAGTTTAAAAGTCCCTCCCAAGGGTTTGTCTAGGAAACGATTCACGGATAAATAATCTACTATTTTCTGGACAAAAGTTGCTTCTAGTGAGGGTACAGGTTCAATAAATTATTGACATAAACCAGAGGAAACATTTTCCAACATTACCAATGCTGTTGAGAACTAATGGGGACAGAGATGGTTCAACATCCTATTGGTTTAGAGATTTTAGGGAATTCTAACTGCATTTTCTAACCTGTTCATCAGAAATAATCTCAGCATTTCTATGGTAGACTAAATAATAACCTCAAAGATATCCACATCCTAGTCCTTGAAACCTGCAAAAGTTATCTTTTGCGACAAAAGGGATTTCATAGATGCGATTAAGTATCTTGAAATGGGGCAATTATCCTGGATTATCCAAGTGGACTCTAAATGCCATCACAAGTGTCCTTAAAAGAGAGCCAGAGGGACATATGACTACAGTGAAGGAGAAGGCAATGTGACTATGGAAACAGAGATTGGAGTCATGCAGCGAGGAGCTGAGGAATGTAGGCAGCTCTAGAAATGGAAGAAGCCAGGAACAGATTCTCCTCTGGAGCCTCTAGACAGAACTAGCCTTGTCGAGACCTTGGCTTTACCCCAGTGAAACTGATTTCAGACTTCTGGACTCAAGAACTGTCAGAGAGTAAATTTATGTTGTTTTAAGCCTCTAAGTTTGTGGTAATCTATTACAGCATCTATAAGAAACTAGTACAATATCCCTTTAAGCCCCTTTCCCACTAATAGGTTACACAAGTAACTAGTCTAAGCCAGTGCATAACTCGTCACACATGTATAGAACACTTGCCTCTAATTATATGTCTACACTTTGTTTATATTGATAATTTTTGGTTTACTGCTTCCTTGTTTAGTGCACTTAGATTTTTTTGACTTGCATTTATTTCCTTTATAATTTTCACAAAGTGATCACCAACACTTTTATCTACTGGCAATGCAAACAACTCACCTGGTTTTTAAGCATAATTCATTTTCTAAGTGACTCTGTAGAGTTAAAATTATTTTAGTAATCTATTTGTAACTAAGACATTGGGCTCCATAACAATGAATCCTCTTCTGCTTTGCAGATAGAATACTTAAAAATTGAGAGAAGAGACATCTCCGTTTTAAAATTTGCTTGACATTTCACTATCCATACTCGACTGGGTAAATTGCAGTAAGTTGAAAAAAAGATACAAGCCTTGTAAGCCCCAAGGTACCATCTTGAGAGCAGATTGCACAGGAAATCTCTGATCACACTTATTGAAAACTACTGTATTAACACTTTTGTCTCCAGATTCATGGGCTCAAAGTGTACATACATCAAAAACATATTCATAAAACAATTTAATAATTATATAGAGCATAGCAATGTGTATGACTCAGTCTAAATGTGTACCTAATCTTGTTTTATAAACATTACTGACTAGTCATGGAAAAGAGGATCAGATATCCTAGATTTAATTCCAATTGAACCGAGTAACCTCAGTCTCTGAGCTTCTGTCATTTCCTATAAAGTGGGAAGACTGGGCTGCATTACCCCTCTCGGCTATAAAGATACAGTGGATTTTATGGTCAAATTAATAAAAAAAAAAACCTCTCTTTGTGACTGTTACCTCCAAACCCTGGTGCCGGCCATGTAAGGTTGGTTTGAATCAGCAAAGAACTGCTCAGTTGGTTCCTTTGGTTAGTTCCACAACTAACAAATACAGCCAGCCCGTTATTCTCAGAAACATGGGTTAACAGTGTCTTTCTTTTTAATTACACATCCAGTTAGTTATTCTCAAAGAGATGGTTAATATATTTTTTAAATGACACAAGAAATAGAAGCAAATTCTTTTAAGTGGGCATGTCTATATAAATGACTTGCAGGTATGATTAAGAAAAATGCACACGTTTCTTAACGACCCACGAGTGTCCTCATGGGGTTATGGAGACCCTTGTGATTTACCTGTGTACAATCCATGTACACATGTACATGTGTAAGGATTGCATGTATTATGCAATCCTTAGTGCTTTCATTCTCTAGGTAAAATTCAAACAAGTTTCATGTGTGTACATGTATGTGCATGTATGTGTGTGTTTATGTGTGTGCACGTGTGTGTGCATGCAGGGTGTGAGGTAGAGGTGGGGATGGTTGTCTATGAAAGGATGTATGGAAAGCTGGCCTCATATCCACAAATATATGCCAGGAACTCTGACCTACATTTTCTCTTAGATTTATGTGTTGGATTTTATTTCTGATTACGTGAGCATTTCAAGTCAAAGCATAATTGTTTCTTGGGATTTTTTACACTTAATGCAAGTCAACACTCACACAGAATTTTAAGAAGTAAGTTGGGCAGAGGGCCAAAGGGTATGAGAGGAAAGAGAGAAGAATTGGATACAGGGAATTGGATTTCAAAGATTACGGAGACCTGAAAAGATAAGAGGCTGACTACTTTCCCACAAAGTGTCACATGAAAACATTAGAGAGGGGGCAATTTAAGGTGGGCCCTTCACCATGGCAGCTAGTAATGCTGCCCCTGCATGTTGGTTGTCTCTGGTGGAGTCAGGTCCTCTGAAAAGTTAAAAGGATCTCCTGTACCTTCTACTCTATTTCCTTCCTCTCTAAACTGAACATTTCTTCTCTCATGCCAGAGGCCACTGTAGCAACCGAATCTGGTATCATTTATACTAGGACTCTTAAAACTGTATCACTAAATTGTGGAGCCCTTATTTTTCCCTTTTGAGTTGTTCCAACCTAAAAGCCTTTAACTGAGATGGGGAAGAGGGCTATGGTAAATTGTTCCAATCCAACAACCTATGATTTTGCATGCAGCCCTTGCAGGCAGATAAGAAATACAAAGCTGCATTGTTGTGCCCTTACAGTCTAAAAGAGCTCATATAGTTCACCTCTTCCAGTGCCCAGTATCTGAGTGTGTGGCCCACTAATGGAGGCAATTTGGGCTTGGTGTAAGTGGAAATGACTCAAACATGGCTGCTATCAGGCATGTGAAGCCCCATAACATGTATATTGAGCAGTTGTGATAAGAGATGCAATCAAAGTGAAACTTTATTTATTTTTCTTATTCAGTAGTGACATCTTCCCCCTCCAAAGGATGGAAACTCATGTAGGCACTCTCACCTGTCTGCTCCCTCTTCAGTAATAAGAAGTCCAATGATCACTTTATATCACAAATACAGTCACATGTCATACTTAGAATGTTCATTCCAAGATATTAACAACCATAAACTTGATTCCACATTTTGTTATATCTTTGCCAGCTCTAGTCACCTGAGTGTGGACTCCAGCACAGGGAAGGGGCATGGTTGGTCTCATCTTTATTATTCTACCTGTTGGTGTGCTTTACCCTCCACCTCATAACAGTCCAAATATTATAACAAAAAATTTGTAATAGACACAAACTGTATATATTCAGGTTGTACAGTGTGATGTTTGGATACACATATACATTGCTAAATGATTAGCTAATTAACATATCCATCACCTCACATAGTTATCTTTTTTGCATGCGTGAGAACACTTGAGATATCCTTTCTTAGCAAATTTCAAATATACAATATAATATTATTAACTATAGTCACCATGCTGTACGTTAGAGCTCCAGAACCTATGTATCTTATAACAGAAAGTTTTTATCTTTGACCAACATCTCTCCATTCCTCCACCCACCCCCAGCCCCTGGTAACCACCATTTTACTCTCTGTTACTGTGAGTTCAACTTTTTTTTTTTTTGGATTCCACATATAAGTGAGATCATGTACATTTTGTCTTTCTGTGTCTGGCTTATTTCACTTAGCATAATGTCCTCCAGGTACATCCACATTGTCGCAAATGGCAGGACTTCCTTATTTTTTATGGCTGAATAATATTACTATATATGCGTTCTACATACAGTAATATGTATATATATATATGTATATATATATATATCTCATTTTCTTTATCCATTCATGCTTCAATGCACACTTAGGTTGTTTCCATATCTTGACTACTGTGAATAATGCTGCAAAGAACATGGGCATGCAGCTTTCTCTTCGAGATAATTGTTTCATTTCTCTTGGATAAGCATTAAGAAGTGGAATTGCTGGATCATATGGTAGTTCTATTTTTAATTTGTTAAGGAAACTCCATACTGTTTTCCATAATGGCTGTGCCAATTACATTCCCACCAACAGTCTATAAGATTTCATTTTTCTCCACATCCTCGTGAACATCTATCTTTTGACTTTTTGATAATAGCCATTCTAACAGGTGTGAAGTGATATCTCATTATGGTTTTAATTTGCGTTTCCCTGATTATTAGAGATGGTCAGCATGTTTTCATATACCTGTTGACCATTTGTATGTCTTCTTTGGAAAAATGTCTATGCATATCCTTTGCTCTTTTTTTAATCCGGTTTTTTTTTGCTACTCAGTTGTATGAGCTCCCTATATATTTTGGATATTAACCCCTAATTGGATATATGGTTTGTGAATATTTTCTCCAATTCCATAGGTTGCTTGTCACTCTGCTGATTATTTTCTTCACTGTGAGAAACTTTTTAGTTTGATATGGTCTCCCTTGTCTATTTTTGCTTTTATTGCCTGTGTTTTTGGTGTCAAATCCAAAAAATCCTTGCCAAGTCCAATGCCAAGAAGTTTTCGTCTGCATTTTCTTCTAGGAGTTTATGCTTTCAGGTCTTACGTTTAAGTTTTTAATCCATTTTCAGTTGATTATTGTATAATGTGTAAGCTAGGGGTCCAATTTCATTCTTTTGCATGTGGCTGTCTAGTTGCCTCAACATTATTTATTGAAGAGACTATCCTTTCCCCACTGTGTATTGTTGGCATGACTGTCAAAGATTAGTTGATGGCAAATGTGTGGGTTAACATTTTAAGTAGGGGGATATAATAAAAATCTATGTTTTGGGAAGGTTAATGTGGCTGCAGAGTCTAGGATGAGCATACACAGACACACACACATACACAACTAGGCTTTTAAGTTTTGTAAAGGAGAGAAAAAAATGTATCATTTGACTTTGTTTTTCCAGAACTTTGGCTATAAGCATGGAGTAGGTGCCAAACATATTTGTTAAAATATTAAATGACTGGATGGAGATAGGAGGCCTTGAAACAAGTCAGTCAAAAATCATTATTATAGTACAGGAGATATATAGTGAAATTTGGAAATAAGATAGGAAGAGATTTTAAATGTACACTCTTTATGAATTAGCAACTAAATATACACCAAGAGAAAGAAACAATGCCTCAAAGTGGATCAAAATTCCCTAACTTTGGATGTTTCTGACATTATTATGAGAAATGAGAAAGCCAGAAGGAAGGCTCTATTTGGATTGGAAGGGGTGTAAGCTTTATGACTGTTTACACATTCATGAGATTAGTTTCTTGAATTAGTTTGAGATCATGCTAGAAAAAGAGTGGGCTTGGCAAGGTCAGACAACAGATGTGTAAAATGGGATGATGAGGAAAAAGACGACCATGTTTAGAGTATTGTGTTTCCAGTGGAGTTGGGGTTTGGGTCAGAGTGAAGGGATCTCAAAGAAAAGCCTTCTTTACACAGTTTATTGTCTTCACCAGACTTGATGCTAAGAATAGCAATAAAAGGTGAAGCTAGATGTGTACAGGCTCTTGTCAGAAAAAAATCAATCATTTGTCTGAGGCTAGAAGGAATCAAGCATTGGTATTTAAAATTGTCTTTAAACAAGAATGAGCCATGATAGATGGAGGGAGACTTGACTAGCAGAAAAATAAAATGAATAGAACTAATACTGGGTAGCAGGAATAAATACAAAGTGATTAATTCTGAACACATCGTAGAGGAATAGACATCATTATTTCCCATGCTCTGATCATGACAAAGGATGGGAGGAAGGCAGGCAAGGCTGACAGTGTTATAGTCCAGAAAGACAGGGAGGCGGATGAGTAGATTTTTAGTAGGTAAGAAATCCTTTTATAAATGGGACAAAGTTAAGTGAAATTTAAAAATTCTTAAATCACGGAGAGTACTTTGATTTTATTTTGCACTATTCCAATATGGTAGACGAGGTTGTGCACCAAAAGCTCCAGGAAGATCCTACATCTGTCTTAGCACCACAAGTAGTCATGGGGACAAGTTCCAAGGCTAGACTGCCTGGGCTTTATTCTAACGTGCTAGATGACCTGGAGGCAATTGCCCAAACTCTCTGTTCTTCACATTTGTAATCTGTAACATTGGAATGGAGTGGTACTTACCTTAACCATGTGATAACCAAGTTTGTTCTTACCTGTAAATCACTTAGAACAGTGCCTGTATAGTCTGTGTTAAACAAACATAAATAAGATGCATCATGGGAAAAAGCAGGATTCCAAATTCAAAGCATAAATTTCAGTGTAAAGAGGCATCAACAAGGACTCTCCATCTTATGTAGAAATAACGTCAGTCCTGAGAGCACCCCAATGCACTCACTTTTCTTAGACTTTTCATCTTCTTGAGAGTTCCTGAAGCCCAGAGAAATCAGGATTGAAACTCAGGGACAGGATGGGTTTCCTAGCTTAGTTTTAATTTTTCCAAGCTCCTTAACATGGCACCTGGAGCTCCATTCCTGCCCAAAACAAAAGAAATAGAAAAAATAATTAATAAAAAAGTGACATAATTTTTGGGTATATGCTACCATAATTTCTCTAGTCCAAAATTCTTTGCATGTCTCTCTTACAAGCAAAGAAGATTTTGTTTTAAATTGGATCCTAAGGGTTAAATAAAATTAATAAGAAACTTCAGAGTGCAGAGAACTTAAATTACCAATATTCTCCGGGACAATGAAATTTATCACTATGTCTACCCTAGAGTGGAATTTGTATGATTAGAAATTATCAAAAAAACATAAATTGTGAAGATCCATTCCACAGAGACGTATACTGATCTCATTTTCAAAAATTCAAAGATTCTTGGAGGCAAAATGCAAGGTAAAAATTTCCTCAAAATACAGACATGAGATGACTATGGTGATTTGGGAAGGTATATAATTTTACAAGTATTAAGGGCATATAGTTCTACGAAGAAGACCTTAAGGTAGCATTCAGTCCCTAAAAAATATAACACACACAGTCATTTGGGTTTTCACTAGGGTTTGCTATTCAGTATAGTTAAGTGTTAAGTGTCCTTGATCTAAACTCAATACTCACACCTTGGTGCTTACACATACATCCACTTTGATCTTCATATTTGTAAGTGTGACCCAGAACAAGTTTTATGATTCCAGGCTTATTATAGGGCAAGATGATTTATAGTTAATCAGAGTCTTTTATTTCCTAAGTGAAATTTCTCCACCAGCCACATCTCCAAAGAAACCTTAATAGGGGAAAAAACCTAAAGGGGGGAAAACAATGAGGAAGTGATCCAGACAAATTGGATGGTACTAAATAAATAATCACTACATGAAAACATCGTTTTTATTTTAAGAGTTCCTATGGATGAAGACTCCCGTCTAACTGCAGACTATCTGCTTTGTCTGTGATTTGGTCCATTTTCTCTGCTTTCAGTAGATTATTATCTGAGTTAATAGCTTGTTAATATTGATAAGCTAATAATTATAGTATGCTTTAAAGTTCTTACTGTTGAAAATGCCTTTTCCTTACACAAAGCTTGCATATGTTAATGCATTCAGCTGACTAAATGCTGTGTCTTATCTTAAGAATGAGAGGCAGGTGGTCAGAAAACATGGGTTGAAGAGTTGGCTGGACTACGTACCATCTTGAGGATGTTAGGCTGGTAAATGTACGTCTCCCTGTGTATCGAAAGGTGGCAATAATATCTCCTCTCAGAGTTGCTTAGGAATTAAATGAGAAAAAAAACACAAAAACACGTGAAACATGTAGACCGTGCAAAGATGCGATTGGTAACTTGGAGGAGGAAATTGTGCCTTACCAAGATTAAGGGACTTTTGAAAAGTCGCACAGGGGTGAGGGTCAGGCCAGGCTGAGTCACTAGGCTTGTCTCACTTCTGGCTACACTTTTCTAAATGCACAAGACATTACAAAATTTGACTTGTTATTCTGACTTTGGACAAGTCACAACTTCTTGTCTTTGATTTCTCAACTATAATATAATGACACATTGCAGATTTGGGACTCAGATTTGATTAATGCTGAACTAACTGCTCTTCTTGGCCATTTCTGAAGAGCTGGTGAGGTGAACAGATACACATGAAACTATGAGATCAATAACTCCTGATCAGTGCCTAACTAGTGAAGACTTATTGGCAAATACAAGCATTCATGGCATTGTATATATTGATGTCAAAGTATGCATATTTCTTGAGGCAATATATGTTTCATTTGTGAAAACATGATATTCAAATGGTGTGAGGATAGTAATGCATGGAAGGGTTATGATTTAATACAAATAATTTTAATGAATTTCTGGTGAATACTTTTAATTATTAAAATTATTTATCATTAAAATGAAAAAAAAAACCCCAGAAAAGTATAATGAAGGAAATAAAATTCACTCATAACTCCACCAACCATAAATTACTATTTTGAATTCTTTGGGATGTTTTGTATTGCATTAAAGCTCCCCCATGTCTTGCTTTCTTCCCTAGTGGTAAATCCTACTATAAAATGATGCTATCATTCCTAGATATCATTTTGTAATTTGTATTACTATTAACAATATAGAGTATTGTTGTGTGCTTTTCAAACTTACATAAGCAGTACGGTAATGTACATATCCTTTTGCAGGTTTTAAACTTAAGATCACATTTTAGTTATTTATCCATGTTGGTACGTATAGGTCCAATTTATTTCTTTTTTGCTGCCATAGATTAGTACATTGTTTAAAAAAATTATAGTGACAGTAATTCCTGAGACGGGATTATGCATGTTTCTTGCTTTGCTCTAAGAGTGCTGTGGTGAAGATGCTTGGATGTGTCTCCTCAGGCAAATGCGTGAGCGTTTCTCTAGGCTATATCACTGAATTGCTTAGTCTCAGGGTGTTTGCCTCTTCAGCTTTACGAACTGTTGTCAAATTGCTCCTTGAGGAGGTTTTATCAACTAATATTTTCACCATCTGTATGTTGGTGTTCCCTTTTCCTCACCCCCACCAAGTGGTTAGGTATTGGATGTTAGTAGTGATGGGATAACTCATTTTCCTGTTAATTCGTGTTTTTCTCATAATTGAAGGTCAGGAACTGTACATGTAGCAGTTCGTGAGAAGTGTTCAGTGCTCTTCATTTCAGTGAATGACATCACTGTCCAGCCAGAAATCTAGAAGTCTTTCTTGGCGCTTCTGTCTCTCTCACTGGTCATCAGTCTCTTTTGATTCTTCCTTTTAAATATGTTTCACTGCTCACTTACTGACATCTTGACCAGCATCCTGGTCCAAGCCATCACCCTTGGTCTATATACATCTATAGCAGACACCTAATCAGTCTGCTAGCACCCAGTATTGCCTCTGTACCTTGCATTACCTACCCACACATCAACTAGGATAATCACCTAGAGAGGAAATTATAAACCTAAATTAACTTTTTAGTTGAGCCATTAAAATGAGCAGTCAATATATAATTCTGTCTCTCATACATGCACACGCAGATATTTGCCAACAGACCTAAACAGTTTGATTTTTCTAAGCCTCAGTTTAATTAATCCTCTTGTTCAAAATCTAGCAGTATTTCTGCACATCAATAAATTATTAACATAAGGCTTGGTTGTTGTGATATAATATTTCTTCATCTAAAATAAGATTCTCTTCTATAAAGTTAAACACAATCACTTAAAAGTCTGAAGATCTTACTTCTAGTCCTTACTTATTATCTACCAGCCATTTGACTTCCAGTAAATTAAAGTCTAAGAGTATCTAACTTGGAATCTAAACACCAAACACATTCCTACGATTTAATGTTATAAAATGATCATCCATTAAAAAAATTCCACTTGTCTTAGTATTTTTTCCTCGAAGAGTTGTCTAAAATTGCAATGTGAAATTCATCTTTTCATGTGATTTGTTGTAAATAAAATCATGGGTCAGATAGTATTTTCCTGCTTGTAAATCTCTGGTCATGAACCCATTAAATGCATTCTCATAGAAGTCCAAGGCTAGATAGCACATTTCAGTTAATTTAAGTCAGATTATTTGCACAGTTGCTTTTTACAAAGGATTGTATTTTATACAATTTAATTCTTTTGTGTAATTTAAAGTGTTTTTTAAACCCTTTTAAAAGGGCTAGAATACCATTTTCCTCGTCCATGTTAAAGTATTGCGAGCTGAGAATACTTCTGTGCAGATGATAACATAAGAATATATAACCTTGGTATGTAGCATGTCTGACAAATTATTGCTGAGCTAAAGATATCGGCTCAGCTGTTTAAAGGCTTATTTACATCAGTGCATATTTTAAATATTAAGAGATGCTGTGTATTGGGAATGCCGAAGCCACTAGTTTGAGATCTAAATTTGAAATATTTTGGTTTAGGCTTAGGAATAATCTATATGTAGGAACCTTTGAATTTTTCGTGTGGATATTACCTTTAGAAAAAACTCGAGTTACTGTATTTCATATCTCTTCTATATATTTTCAAGGGAGAAGATGTTGAAGTCTCCGGTATTTTTAATTGCATTAATTGCACAAAGAGAATATTTTTTTCCCGTAAATATCATCATCATAGCAGGCCAAATATACACCAAATTATTTCATGTTCTTTGGTTAATACTTCAAATACACGAAATAACCTCTGTGGAGATGAGATGAGGGGCCATCAGTTTTCTGCCACCCCTTGCTAATCGTTTGTGTCCTTATGGGGTTCACAGAAGTCCTAGAAATCTGCCTTAATTCCTAGAGGAGACGGGAGGAGTAGTACATGGTCAGCCATTCCTATTCCTAATGGAGGGAAATGTACTGAATGTCATCTTTGACCACTTAGTGCAAAGTCTCTATGAGCTTACTTGCAAGTGGTTCATGCATCAGACTATAAACTCCCTAATATATTCACAATTAAGAGCTAAGGACTGTGATGTAAGTGTTGAGTCCATCATTCAAATAAAAATTCCTTTAACAATCTGTTGATTCAGTCAAGAAATTATGTTTTCTAATATTATTCTGGAAACCTGATTTTTGAAGAAGGATTATTCTAAATATTAGGTCAGTGATGAATTATTTGGAATGGTATATTACTTTCCTAAGGCTGTCATAAAGTACCACAAACTGGTAGTTTAAGACAACAGCAATTTATCCTTCCACAGTTCTGCAGGCTAGAAGTCCAGACTCAAGGTGTTGGTTGAGCCATGCTCCCTCCGTATCCTCTAGGGGAGGACCTTTCCCTGAATCCTCCAGCTTCCGGTATTCTCAGGCATTCCTTGGTTTGTGGCAGCATGACTCCAATCTCTGCTTTAGTCTTCATATGGCCTTCTCTTGTGTGTGTGTGTCTTCACGTGGTGTTCTCCTGTGTGTGCATGAGTGTGTGTGTCCAAATTTCCCTCTTAAAGGACACCAGTCATGTTGGATTAAGGGCCCCCTGTACTCCAGTATGAACTCATCTTAACTTAGCTAATTATTTCTGCAAGGACCCTTTTCCCAAACAACGTCACATTCTAAGGTAAGAGGGGTTAGAATTTCAACATATCTTTTTGGGGGACACAGTTCAACCATAACAGATGACTATCTAAAAATATTAAATATTGCTAATTGCTGCATATGGAAGGTCTATCATAATGCAAGTTTCATGAAGAGTGGAAATAAATTGGTTATTTCTGTAAACTAGAAATTCATAGCGTGTGTAAATGTGTGCTCAATTTAACTGAATAATTGTGTGTTATGCACAGTTTGCAAGTAAAATTCCTCTGTCATATTCATCAACTCAGGGAAATGTGCCTATAAAATTACTCTCACTCAATGGTCAGCTATCATTATTCTGTAGTAATTTGTTGCTATGATGTCCCTTAATTGTTAAAATGAAATAAGCTTGATGGCTATGCATAGCACAGTATTATTTTACTGTGCTATATAGAATGCTCTAAAAGGTTAAGAGCAGAATTCTGGAGACATACTCATAATTTGGAATCCAAGCTTTGTCACTTACCAGCAATATGACCTTGGGAAATTTGTTTAACATCTCTCTCCTTCCTTTACTTTAACTGTACAGTAAGGACAATCATACTAGCTACTTGATGAGGTTGTTTTGAAATAAGGCAAATCTAAAGTATATAGAAAAGAGTCTGGCAAATAGAAATTTCTTAATAAATATTTTCTATTTTGGTTATTTTAAAAATACCCAATCCTTATTTGATATATGAAATAATTATTACCTTTTAGACAAATAAAACATAACTAATTATATTTTAAAAAAACCTAGAACAGTTTAGTTCTAGCTTCCATACTCCTTAACCAACTCCTTAACCAACCATCCTTGCCTTTCCCAGTTGGGATTGCTTTTAGCTTGGACATCTTCCAGATGTGCATGTTCTTTCATCTTTCTCATATATTTGACAATATATATATCATGGTTTAATGAATATAGTAATTCCTTCATTATTGAAATAAGACCATACTCTTGGCAATTTGTATTCACTCACCCACCCCCACCACCATCACACCAGGTCTTCATAAAAATTTTCATAACTGAACATTTTTTTAAAATCCTGGCAAAATAGTGCACACTATGAAATTAGCAGTGTATTTAGAATCCTCTTATATATGTGTATATGAGTGGCTTCTACTCTTACATATAAATCTGCTATAAGAAACTCTGTATGTGCCTTCTCACGTACATGTGCACATTTTTACTGGTGTAAATTTCTGCAAGTAAATTTTCTGGGTTACAAGTTATGTGATTTTTTAATGGTGCAGACACTGTTAAATTGGTGTCTAAAATAGTTATTTTTCTTTATGGTCTGATGCCTTTGCAGCATCTGCTAATATTCATTTCTGAACATCCTCACATATACTCGATATTCTCAAAATTTTAATATTTGAAATATTATGTTAGGACATGCTATCTTATTATTTTTATTTTATATTAATGTAAATACTAATCATGCTAGGAATCACTTTCTATTTTAATTATTCATTATATTCTTTCTTTTGTGAATTGCCTGATCAAAGTGTTTGCTAATTTTTTCTAGTCTTTCTCTCTCTCTGTCTCTCTGATTGGTTTGTAGGTTTTAATGGGCATTCATTATTTTTTCTATAACATATGTTACTCTTTGTTTTATTCTAACTATCTTTTAATTTTTTTCTAATATCTCATTTTATAGATAGCCTATAACTCAAATATGAATATATTGCTGATTTCCATGTTAATACAAATCTCCCACAACAATAAATCACAAGTGTATCTTCCTATAATTTCATTTAATCTCTTTTTCTAGGATCTATTTATGCATATAGATCTTTAATCTATCTGAAAATAATTTTGGAGGGTTTGAGGAATTGCTTTAATAGGTTTTCAGAATGGAAAGCTTATTGTTTAAACAATATTTAGTTAATAATCCATCTATTGTTTGTTACATATGAATACACGACGTTTTTAAGACATATAGATAAGTCACGTTTTTAAATCGTGCCTTGGTTTTATTCAATATAGTCGGTCACAATTAGATAAGAAACTTACTACAAGTTACATCCTTATTGTCTCATACCCTCTCTCCTCTTTTCCTATTTTGATGTTATTTATATGAAATTTAATGCTAGATAGTTATTTTCACAAATAACATTTATATGATTTAACAAAGTTATATAATTAATTGAAAATCTTTGCTTGTTGAATCAAAATTCATCAACTGACTTTATTTCCTTCTTACTGGGGTTACAACCTATGGAAATTACTCCAGAGATAATCTAACGGCAGTATTTTCTTAGTGCTTGCATTCATGAAAATGTGTTCCTTTTATTTTCCTACTTGAATTATTACTTCTCCATGTATATAATTGTATTTTCTAATTTATTTTCTTCCAGCATAGATGAATTTAATATATAAATTGTTTCTCCCATATATGTAATAACCTGTGTGTATACGTATTCAGGTATATGCAAATTTAAGATATAGTTCAGTTCAGTAGGACAAAAAACCCACAAATAAACCCATTTATTTGCTTTATTAAATAATTATTGCTAATACAAGAGACTTACCATTCACAGAAGATAAAATTGTATTTCTATCTTACATCATGGAAAAAAAATAAGTCCAAATGAATTAGAGATTTAGATGCAGCATATAAGATAGTACAAACTTCAGCTAAAAGGTGTTTAAAATATATTATAGAGGCCAGTCTGGTTGCATAGTGGTTAAGTTCCCGTGCTCTGCTTCGGCTACCTGGAGTTCGCATCAGATCCCAGGCAGGACCTACGCACCCCTTATCAAGCCATGCTGTGGCAGGCATCCCACATAGAAAAGTAGAGGAAGATGGGTGCCGGATGCTAGCCCAGGGCCAGGCTTTCTCAGCAAAAAGAGGAGGATTGGCAACAGATGTTAGCTCAGGGCTAATCTTCCTCACCAAAAAAAAAAATATATATATCTGTATTTTAGACTAGAGATTACGAAACTTCTTAATCACAAAAGGAAACTTATAATCTATACAACTTGAAATCAATTTGATAATTTAAAACTAAAACAAATAATCCATAAACAAAATCAATGAATAAAATGTCGATTGAGAATGATATTTGAGGCACTTGTTGATATCAGTTTAAAGGCTGGACTATACAAAGATCTTGTCCAATTTGAGTAACAATTAAAAAAGCAAATGGGCAAAGAATGGACAAAAGATAAGAATAGATAGTTCAAAGATAAGAAAATCCAAGTGGGCAATAAATATTTGAAAAGATACTGTGCTATTAATGAAAATGCAAATTGGATTAATAATAACATAACACTTTATACCAGTTAGATTAATAATTGAAAAATAACAAACAGCTGGTTGGCAGAAAGGGAATAATGTACTTTCATACACTGCAGATGAAAGTGCAATGGCTTAATGAAAATAGTCATGAGAATTTATCCCAATAGTTCAGAAAAATAATGATTTGTTGGCATTGATTTTTGTGCACCAGAATTTGTAGTAACAAAAACAAACAAATGGATATGGAGCAATGCACCACCATAGTGAAAATGGAATAAATTGTAATGTATATTACTAACACATATATTACTAAGATCATAAAAGTAATACATTAACAATTCCATTTCTGACAGTAGCAGACTAAGCTGTTTCTCAACAAGACTCCCAATATCAGTAATTAAAGCAGATTCAAATGAGAAAACGTATTTGAAGGCAAAGGGCAGTTAAAAAGACAATTAAGAGAGCATATGTCAAGAATGGAAACCTAAAGAGGTGTCATATGGGCACTGCTATTCCCTGTTAGACGTTTGTAGATTATAACTTTTGAAGCTGGAATGGGCAAAAATTGGAGTTCATATTTGGCAAAATGGAGGAGGCTTGATACCCATCACAGGCTTTCAGGCAGGATGCTGAAGCACGATGCTCTAGGGTGAGTATGAACTAATGATAGACAAATGCTCACTAACACTGATGTCCAAGGCAGAATTAAGTTAATCTCAGATTGGATTAAAAAAGCAAATGAAAATCCTCTGTGAGGAGGTCATAAAGAGCTGCACATTTCCTCTATGATAGTTAATAGATGCTGTCTAATCAATAAAAAAATGTTTGATTCTATTAGAAGACAATACTTGACCAAAAATCAGGAGTAAACAACATAAAATAGACATAAAACCATAGAAGTTCTGGAAAATGGAAGTGCCAGACATAGATCTCTTTTTAAGACTTTTTAAAGAACAGTTTTAGGGTTACAGCAAAATTGAGGGGAAGGTACAGAGATTTCCCATATTCCCTGTGCCCACACATGCATAGCCTCCCCCATTATCAATATTCCCCACCAGGGTGGTACATTTGTTTTAACTGATGAATCTATAGTGGTACATCATAATCACCCAGAGTCCATAGTTTCTGTTGTGATTCACTCTGGTGTTGTACATTCTATGGGTTTGGACACATGTATAATGACATGTATCCACTGCTATAGTATCATACATGGTATTTACACCGCCCTAAAAATCCTCTGTGCTCTGCCTATTCATCCTTCCCTCTCTCAGACATAGACTTTTAAACAATATAATTAAAATGTTCAAAAAATTTTTAAAAATCAGCAAAGAACTGGAAACTATACAAAATATCTAATTTATAGAATTGAAACCTACAATTTCTGAAAGTTAAGAATTTACTGAGTGAGTTTCACAACAGATTAGACTCATTAAGAGAGAATTGGTGACCTCAAAATTAGTTCCAAAGAAAATATTCCAGATTAAAGCACAGAGATGCAAAATAAGTGAAAACCTTGTAAAAAGAGCATAAGAGATACATTCAGGGAAAGTACTAACATACATGTAATTCAAGTGACAAAGATAGAATAGAGAGGTAATATGGCAGAAGAAATATTTGATGCTGTAATTACTAAAAATTTTCGAAAACAGGAGACAAAAATCAAGAAGTTATTTAAAATCCAAATATAATTGATGCTCTAAAATCACTCTGGGGGTACACCATAGTGTAACCACTAAAAACTAATATGAGAAATGTGAACTTAAAGCACCGAGAAGATGAAGAGAAAAAAAAAGTTGCATTACCTTCACAAAAGCAATAATAAGATTGATGGCTGATGTCTCAACTAAATCAAAGAAATCCAGAGACAATGGAATGATATCTTGAAAACATTGAACAAATAAATACAAGTGCCAACCTTCTATACCCAGCAAAAATATATTTTAAACGTGAAGGTGTGATGAAGAATCTTCAAAAAAGCAAACCCTGATATAACTGATCACTATCAAAACCACAATAAAGGAAATACAAAGGGTGCTCTTGAGACAAAAAGGCAATACTCACAGAAGACATTATAGAAAATAAGGAAAAATAAAGAACAACAAAAGGTAAATATGTGGAATTCTACTTGAATATGACTACATAAAGCAATAACCATAATATCTTGTTAAAATACCTATGGAATTAAAATAACCTGAATAATATGATGTAAGATAGCAATGCATGAATTAAATTCTCTCTTTTGATGGGAAGTGGTAAAAAAGAGTAATATAAATATTAGACATTGATACATCAGTTCAATTTGTAACCTCTAGAGCTGGAAGTCCAATATGGTAGCCATTGGCCATATGTGTCTATTTAATTTTAACTAATTTAAATTAGTTTATACAATGTTATAAACCAATGTTACTGCAATAAACAAACAAACAAATAAATAAAATTAAATTAAATTAAAAAAAATTAAATAACAAATTATGTTCTTTAGTCATTCTAGCCACATTTTAAGTGCTCAAGAAGCTTATGTGGCTAGTGGCTACTATTTTGGACAACACAGATGTAGAATTTTTTCATTATTGCAAAAATTTCTATTGAACAGTACTGCTTTAGAATAACCACTATAGGAATAGCAAAATAGTCATTAACAAACAAATAAAAGGGTAATTGAATCATAAAAAGTTAATAACTAATTCTAAAGAAGAGAAGAAGAAATAAAACGAGTATATAAAACAGTTGTTAGTCTAATAGAATGTAAAAAGTAAATTTGTAGATTTAAAATAATATTAATAATTATAATAAACATAAATAACCAGGTAATCAAATAAAAAGAAACCAATTATTGGAATAGATTAAAACATGGCTATTTAAATGAGATTTACCTTTAAAATAAGTACACAAAAAGATTAAAATTCAAAGAATGGAAAAAGTTACACTTGCAAAAGAAAGAAAGAATAGTCATACTAATATAATACAAAGCAGACATAAACAGAAGCAGCAACGGGGACATTTCATACTGTTAAAGTATTATACTCCCAAGGAAGAGAATGGAATTCCAAATTTGTATGAACCAAATAAACATAGCTTCAAATATATAAATAAAAGCTGACAGAAATAAAAGAGAACTAGATAAACCTAAAAATAATATTAACATACTTTCCCAATAATTCGTGGAACAAACAGTCAAAACTCTGCAAGAATGCTGAAGATTTGTAACAATATTTGTAAATGTGATAAAATTGGCACATGTAGAACACTTTCCCCAACAATTGTACAATATGCCATCTTTTCAACTGTACATGGAACATTTACCAAGATTTACCACATAATGGGGCATAAAGTACTGCTTGAAAATTTTGAAGCCTTAAAACCATACAGAATATGTTCCTTGATCACAGTGGAATTAAGCTAAAAATCCATGATAAACAGATAATTTGAAAATTGCCCTGTGTAAGGAAATTATGCAAAGATACTTCTAAAATCTATCCAAAGAAGAGCCAAAGAAGATCATAAATGGTAATCCAAAATATTTTGAACTGAATTATAATGGCAGTACCATCTATCAAAAGGTTTGAAATGGGTGCAGTAGGATACAGCAGGGCACGGTTGGCCATAATTCCTGCTGTAACAATTAGAGAAAAATAAAAGGATAAAATATAAAAATAATATTTTTGAAGACATGAAGAACTATAGAAACAATGAACAGTAGATGAATTAATAAAATTCTCTAGAGAGAAAGCCCTTTTAAGATGAAATGATAGTTGCTGTTGTTTTGGTTCTTGGTAGCATTTGGCAATTTTGAATGTGGGCTGAGGACGAGACTTGGCTCAAGCAAAGTCTCCACTGGGGGAAGAGAAACCAGAGGACTTTCGGCAGTTGTGTGGAGCTGGACTGAAATCAAAAAGAACTCCAAAGGCAAGATTGGTTTTTCCCATGGAACATTTCTGAAGGTCTGGAATGGGGAAGGAGGCAAGGCCTGAGCTGAAAGCAGAGGGAAGTATTTCATAGTCTTGCATTGCTGAAGAATCAAAGACCTGTTATAGGAAGAATCTGCCATAAGCCTGCAGCCCATCACTCCTTAAGATATCCACCAGAGTTTGAATGTTCATCAGGCAGAGGGCAGAAGACTGAAGATCACAGCTTTGAAAAGTCAGAACTTAGGGAACAGAGGTTCTCATGAAATCAATCAAAAACCTGATAAGGCCATGCGTGAAGAACAAAGGTGATACAGATGTGGACTGAATCCTAAGAAAAATTCTATACGTATTTGACCCAGCTTGATACTTGATTGGATTGAAATGATAATCCCTTTAACCTGTCTACATAAGAGAAGAAAGATGGACCCCTCTGGAGAAAAGTATCATCTCGAGCTACTTTATGATTATGTTATAATAATGTCCAGCACGTAATAAAAATTTACTAGACATGTAAAGAGACAAAAAAATGTGACCAATAATCAAAAGAACATAGCAGAGCTTAAGATACATAAGAGGAGAAAATATTCAAAGATCTAGTGTTCATTTGGTCTGGAATTTGAGAAGAGGAGAGAGAGTTGGGAGGAAGAATTTGCTGAGATAAAGACTGAGAATTTTCCTGAACTGATGAAAGACATTAACCAAACAATATAACGAATAGACATATTGTTTTACATTCATGCAATGGGACACTGTATAGCAATAACAATAAATAAACCATTGCTGCACACAACAATGTGAATGAATCTCACAAATATAATATTGAGTGAAAGAAGTCAGACACAAAAGAATAAACAGTATGATTCTATTATATAAATTTCAAAACTATAGAATACTAATTATATTGTTAGAAATGGGAATAATTGTCACCTTTGGGAGGAGGAAGTGGATATTAATTGGGAAAGTACATTTGGGATTTTCTGGAGTATAGTTTTAGTTGGACAGTTTGCTGCCCTCTAAAATATGAGGATGATGTTAGTATGAAAATTGGGAAGAATGGATTTCAAATAGATAATACTGTAGTCTCTGCCACAAGCCCCAAAATCTTGACTTTGGTTTGGCTGTTTCACTGTACTGAGTGAAAATCCTGGTGCTATAAAGGTATAAAACAGGTATGGATATGAATTATATGTTTGTTTCAGGAAATCATTGCCCAGGAAGACATTAAACCAATTTAAATAAGAAAAAAATTCACTTTTTGATTCAGGAAGTTCTTGAAATCCAATTTATCTGGGCAAAGAGTCAGCTCATCTGGGCCAACAGCTCTCATATGAACTTAAAAGATGTTCACCTGGGCAAACAGTTCAGTAACCAAACAACAGTCAGAGCTTGCTGCAAGAGCCTAGCCTCACTGTGTTTACCACTCCTACATTATTAGGTCACAAATACGGCCCAGCCACAATCTGTTCCCCACCTTGAAAATGCTGCCTTAAACCACTAAAGCCCAGACCCGAAAAATGTGTAAATAGCTCTCCACTGACATTCCCCTTGTCAGACACTACTGATATCTGTCAATATGGTGTTCTGTTTTACTGCAGTAAGTCGAATGAACTTGACTTTATGATACACACACACACACACACACACACACACAGATATCAAGATATAAATATGAATGTATATATGTATGTGTGTGTATATGTATATTATTTTGGTGAGTCATCAGTCCAAAGTGTTATATTCTAGAAGGGTCAGAGGCTCCTATTAGCATAATAGGCCTCTATGTGCAAAGCACGTATGATTTTAGACAGCGCTTTTCTTTTGCGTATCCAAGAAATTTAAGAAACTCTCCTCATTCACTTTACCCTGAAAAATCAAGAACTTAGATGAAATGGACAAAATAAACTTCTTAAGAATCTGATAGCATTCTTGTAGTACAAGGTAAACCTTTCTTTAGAGGAGTGTCAGGTTTATATAGATGCAACTGGAGAAGGGCATTGATGGCCTCTGGTGACTCTTTTCTTTCCTCTTATGCTGTCTTCCTTTACTAGTATGGGAAGACAGAGCCTGATGGGGATTTCCTATTCTTAGGAAGCTCTGAGCACATAAAGGCATGTGGGGGTAGTAGTCCCCCCAAATAGACGCACAGATACCCTGCTCACCCCTTAAATTAAAAAGGTGAGGAGACATTTGATGTTCATATATGATCCAGGCTAGTTGACTAAAGGAGGAGACTAGGCTGCCTGCTAATAAAACTCTCCTTACCCAGTAGCGTTCTTTTTACTGATACTCTTCAGGACCTGAGCATCACTAAGAATTCCTGATCATAGCTGCCGATTCATAGGAGTGGCCCTGAGGCTTTGACTCACTTTATGTGAAGTGCCAGTTACTTGACAAGTCATGGTAATTAGCAGTGAACTTTCAAATTATTAAATTATTCAAGTGTAGGAAATTATAAGTTCTCAAATTACCAATTGATCCAAATATTTTTTTCTACTAAGAGAATCATTTCTGCACTAAAGGGCTATTCCTCACTGTGGTCACACCATGTAGGCTTTAGCAGATATTTGGTCAAGACTTGTATATATTCAGAAGAGCCATTTGAAAGTACCAGACTTCAGCGGCTATTTTATAGTTGAAGCAAATACAAACCTACACGTAAAGAGAATACATAGTCACAATGGACGTCCCTTTGGAGCATTGCTTTTCATAATTGAAAGAGTGATTGTCATTAGAGCTGACAATTCTGATTATCTGACACAGTATATCACAACAGGAATACCTTAACACCCATAAGATTGTTGTGTGTTGAGTATCATAAAATTCAGCTATAGTCAACTAAATTTCTAACTGGAACTCCTAGAAATAGAAAGTCATGTCATACTTATTCAAAATTTTTGTCATTTTTATTTTCAAATCTGTTTTAACATCCAGATTTTAAGTCCACATGGATATTATACATTATGCATTTTATTCTTTCTAATCTCATAGAATTTCCAGAAGATTAAAACATCTTTTGGCTCATCCCCAAACAAATAAGGCAAAGGTGAAAAATGAGTTTGATATTGTTTTGAATCTACTTGCTGATCGGTTCTTGAGCTAATATGGTTCCATAAGCTAAATATAAAGTATGTTTTGATATACTATAGCATACAATTCTTAGAATAATGAGGAAATTTTATTTAATAAATAACGCAAAGTCAAAATTTCTTTTAAGTCATTATGACTATGTAACTCTTATAACTGGGACTTTAAAACTTCACTAAAGTGGAATATTTAGAAGAATATAAATGGTATATGCCCTTATTCAAATGGCAGTTTCCACAAAGTGATGATGATGAAGATAAATATGACAAGATATGGTTCTCCTTGGCTACTCTATCAGGTGTAGGTCTCAGACTGTGGTTGTTCAGTTTCTACCCATCACAAAGACACCTGGCAAGCCCATTGTGGTCAATGGGAGGTGAAATCCATAACACAATCTGCAGACCAAGCCAGGCAACATAGCTCCAGGTAACATCAGCCTGGAAGAAGGGATTTGCTGTTAGTGGCCTGGAATCGATTCCAACTCCTAATGACCCTGTGTCCAGCAAAGCGGAACGCTGCCTAGTTTTTTTGCACCATCCTCTCACCTTCTGGCCCTGTATCAGATGATGCTCCACTGCTATTCATAGGGTTTTCATGGCGAACTTTTTAGGAAGTGGGTGGCCAGGTCCTTCTTCCTAGTCTGTCTTAGTCTGGAAACTCAGCTGAAACTTGTTCACCAGGAGGGACCCTGCTGGTATTTGAAATGCGGGTGGCATAGCTTTCAGCATCTCAGCAACATGCAGCTGCCACAGTTTGACAACTGACAGAGAGGTAGTGTGGTTCCCTGACAGGTAAATGAACTCAGGCCGTGGGTTCCAGAGCTGGCCTGAAGAAGGGATACCCTTGTGAAACTGCAGGAGTGGCCCTAAGGATAAGCATTAACCTACCCATCACTGAGTGTTTGGCCTTGAATTAGAGAAGGAGGTGAGTTTAAGACTATAATTTATGGAGTAATGGGAAGGCACAAAGTCATCAAAAGGGTTTATTACATTCTCTGAAAAGCTTCTCTTTCATCTATTTATTAAAGAAACAATTTCCTAATATAAGTGATACGCATTGAAGGACATATTATTGAATACTAAATGATCTTTGTCCTCAAACAAATTACAGTCCAGCTAAGATAACAGCACATTTTTTCACAGTTTTGGTGAATCTTGCCTCACAGGTATAAACTCAGGGCTTGGGAACACACGACGGGGAGAAAACACTTCGTGTTGCAGACATACCTGAAGGTGGCATATAGGATTAGGTGTGGTTAGGCAGATGAGTTATAAAATTAAGAGACAGACAGGTCTTTTGAAATGTGCAGAATAACTAAAACCTGGATATGGTAGTAAGCAAAGGGCTGATGTCAACTGGAGAAAGATTGATTGGTGCTCCTGGTTGATAATAATTGTTGGAGCTGGAATTGGTCCAGGCAGGAAGGACTGGATGCATTTTACAGTTAGGTACTCATTGTAGTAGATAAATTCCCTCTTTTCAAATGCACTGGTTAAACATACGTATGTCAAATATCTTAATGTTAGATAAGTTAACAAATGAAACTTGAGCACATGGTAGGAATTTGGGAAAATTTTCTTGACTTTTATCTAAAAGCAATGCTTCTCAACCCAGAGTGATGTTGCCCTCCAGGAGACTTATGCAAATGATTGGAGACATTTTGTTTGTCTGAAATGGGGAAGGGGCACTACTGTCATCTTAACAGGTAGAGGCTGAGGATGATGCTGTTTCCTTAATTTAACAAAATCTCATTTAGATGTATCTGCGAATTCTGTGAAGTCTTTATTCATTTTAATGGAACTGTTCTTTAGATCCCAGAGTTCACTAGTAACCTTTCTGAATTTGTAATCATTACACAAAAAAGCCCTTAACATTTAGATAAGAGATTCAGTAACTGCTTCATGATGACTGCACATATACTTATGTTTTAACTCTAATTCATCATTTCCTGATCAATGGTTTTTTACATAATTGAAGTATCAACATTTCTCTGAATTTAATATTAACTAATAATATGGCTCTGCTCTTTGAAAATGTGCATGTCAGTGATCTCCTTTGCTTTTCTGTAATATTGTTGGAAATTCCTACCAGATAGTTCGTGCTTCTAAACTGATGCCCAAAACTGAAAAGTTTATTGAGATTAATATAATTTAATTCTTTAATTGAGCCAGGCACACAAAATCTAAAAACTGAGCCGAGAGAGGGGAAAAATAGATTATTTTTAAATAATGAATAAATTGTACTCTTAAACTTTACATTTACTATTTTGGATTAAGGATGCCTCTTTTCAGGGAAACAATTTTGGAAACAAACTTTAGATTTTTATGCTTACCTGAAAGGAATATTTATGGCATAACATACACAGTGTCTAAATCTAGAAAGAGTCCTCTAATTCTCTGAGGCCTAAATCCTTACTCTGCCAAGCATTGTGCCCCTAAATTTTGCTGGAATTTTAACCCAGATGGTAAGTTGATTATCTATGAAAAAGCTACAGTATATGGGGTAAACTAGGATGAATAGATTGGAAAACCCATTTAAGTTATAGCAGTTTAGAATATGGCCCTAAAGAGACAGAAACAGTAAGAGAGAGAGTCGTTTAAAAAAGGACAGCTATACAGAAAATCATTGTGGATGGCTCTCAGCTGGAGATTGATATGCCAACTATTCCAGTTACTGTAGTGAAATCAATGGTTAGAAAATAATCACTCTTAGGAACATTCTGGAAGCTGTCATAAAGCTGGCAATCAGAGACATCAAGAGAGTCAGAGACTAACAGACATTAGGAGCTAAGAATTTAGAAGAAAAAATTTTTACATATAGGGATATGATGATATTGTTACTATTATACCTTAGTTTAATATTTGCTTATTGGACCTATTATTTATTATAGAGGAAAGCCTAGCATTGAATATAGATGTAGTAAATGGTAAAACTTTAAAGTTTACGCTTGGGTCAACTCTGTAGTTCTGTGTTTTGTATATCTAATTATTTTCTTTGTATTTGACCAATATATATAAATTGTATAAATGTGTTAATAAATTATATTTAATAAATGTTTTCTCTCTATGTTTAAGTCCAACATGCTGAAGTGACTATGCTGTACAGTGACACTTTAAGCTGGCTCTTACATGTCCTTTATACTGGAGAAGCTAATGCTTATGGTGGAATTCTCAGAAAAACTTTTAAACATTTAGAAGAAACTAACACACAACCACACGGATGTGAGTGCTCACCTACATAACACAGCGTACTGAGGATACAGAGGAAAGCCAGACCATCAACACACTCAAAATCCCCTCCCTTCCTTGCCCAGTGGTTAGTGACAAACATCCTGCAGTGACTTGGATGTTTCATATGTTAATTGTTGTGTAATCATAGACTTCAGTTATAGCTATATAGAAGACGTATGTGGATTGCTTATATTTAATTAAAAATAAGTTATCAAAAATGACCAGAATTTGTAATAAACATGCCAGAAAAAGAAAGCATACCTTTTGATTTATTCGATGGATTTTATTTGAGGAAATGTTCAGTACATTTCATTTGAGAGGAGCCTTGAATAGGGATAATCATTGTTGACATAAATAATACAATGTTCTGCTGAGATTCTCTTCATAGATTAATAAAGACAAGAAGAGTAGAAAATATATGTGGTCTAGTGGCCAGAGGAAAACACGAAGGAAAGCACTGTCAGAAATCAGCCTGCTGCGTCACGGGTACCTTTTAAATTCGTCAGTGTCTCATGACAGCAGGTTGAGCTCTCTAATATAGTGAAAACAGGCTGGAGTCTTTCCAAGAATTAACTAAAAAGCTTTGGTCTACTCTCACAAAAATTAACTATTAATTAGAAAGCATATACTCAAGATTTGTAAACATGTTTGTTCTCAAAAGAAGCCAGAGAAAAAAGACACAGTACCATCAAAGGAACAACAGCAAGACTTCAACTGACTTCCCTCCAGAAGCAAGGGAAGCCAGGGGCCAGCAGAACGACATCTTCAAAGGGTGGAAAGCAGATATCTGCCAACTTAGAATTCCAAGTCCATCAAAACGTCACTCTAAAAGCAAAGATTAAAAAAAAAAAGACTTTTTCAGAAAAATAAAACTGAAGAGGATTTGTCACCAGCAGAACTATGTTAAAGAACTATATTTTTTTAGGGACAAGGACAATAATCCTGGATGAAAGGTTAAAGATGCAAGTTTGAAAGAAGAGCATTGGAAATGGCAAGATAGCAATAAATATGAATGAATATTGTCTGTTAAAAACTACGTTCACAGTGACTTGTGGGGGTTCAAATGAAGAGAGTTAAATCATATGACAAAGGTAGAACATGAGTCAGGAGGAGGACAAGAGAAATTAACATCGTCGAAGACCATTGTCTGCTATGGGAAGTGGCATGAGTACTGAACTTTGATAAGTCAAGGATGTGTGTTATCATTTCTGGGTAATCACTAAAAAGCGCAGTAAGAGAATCGTGTAATCTTATAAATTTTGTAAACCTACCAAGCTAATAGGAGAGTAAAATAGAGTAATAAAAAATAATGAAACCAAGAGAAATCAAAGAACAGAGAAAAGGAGAAGAGAAAGGCAAGACTAAGAGAGAAACAGGTGAATTATATCCAAATAAGAAGTCAGTTAAATACAAATGGACCAGATGCTCTAATTAAAGGACAACCTTATCAGATTAGAGGCACACATCCAGAAAGCAGAGAATAAGAAATTTGTGACAACATGGATGGACATTGAGGGTATAACGCAAAGTGAAATAAGTCAGAGGGAGAAGGTCAAATACCGTATGATTTCCTTCATTAAGTAGTAGATAATAACAACAATAAACAAACACATAGGGACAGAGATTGGATTGGTGGTTACCAGAGGGGAAGGGGGGAGGGAGGAGGGTGAAAGGGATAATTCAGTACATGTGTGGTGATGGGTTGTAATTGGTATTTTGGTGGTGAACATGATGTAGTCCATGCAGAAATTGAAGTACAATGATGTACACCTGAAATTTTTACAATGTTATAAACCAATGTTACTGCAATAAACAAAAAATTTATATTAAAAAAAAAATAGTAAAAAAAAAAAAAAAGAAATTTGGAAATATTAGACAGTACAGATCTAGACTTTAAGACATGATAGCTTTGATAAAAATCTATTCGTAGCTCTATAACTAAAGGATGGGTACACAAATATTTCTAAAATTTGTTCAAAAAGCATTTGTGAGCTCTTACTGCATACTCTCTCCAAAATTATAGAGTTTGGACAATTATATGTTACATTCTAGATAAATCTACAGCAGTTTACCAGAAATATCAAATTTCATCTTCCATTTGAATTCAAAATTTTCAGGCTAAATTACCCTCCTCTTCCCATTTCTAATCTGGCTCTCTGGCATTCTCTATATCTTTTAATGGCATCATTCTCCCAGTTACCAAAGCTAGAAACTTGAGTGCAGTAAGAAATATATCCTTTTTCCTCTAGCCACCTCACTCCCTTGAAACCACTTAAAATGAATCCCCAGCCTATTGATCTTGCCTGGAATTATTTGAATTAGGGAAGTGTCACAACAGCTTTGAGTCTCTAAAGGAAAGAGATGTGGGCCTCAATCTGTTCACTACCTAGGCAACATTTCCATCCTTCACTTGCAGTATTTGAATTCTGTATGCCACAAAGTATGGATAGTGGAAAGGCCTTTGTCAAGTTAAAAACTTATCCCCAAATATTTAGTTTGGGGAGCTATGTTTCTTTTAATGAGGATTTAAAGTTATATGAACCTGAAATATAAAATATGCAACTATATTTTCTTGATTTTACAGTGACAAGATGTACTGTGTTGTATGTGTATACACATAAATACAAGCGTGTGTACAAATCTTATGAAAGAATTTCAAAGACATCAAAATGAGAAAAAAATGAGTCTTAGAATCAAAGAAATGTGTTGGTATACTAAAAACGAATTACTCACCTCAACAGAAATTTGATCCATGGAAAAGAAATTCCATGAAAGCAATACCTCTAGGAGCTGTTCCACTCATTATTTCTAAGACTACGACTAGGTGGATTCCCAGTGGAGGCTTTCGTCTGCTTCTCATCCACATGCATATACTAGCCTGTCTGATCTGCCTACTTTGCTGTTTAGTAAAACGCAAATAAACTGAATGAGCCCAACATCACATTAATACTCCCCTCTATTCACCAGTCCAATTCCATGCCCGAGTAGACTCTTAGGCACATCCACATTGCTACATCCCACTCATTCACACTGCAGGAATTATGTCGGCTTCCACCCCATGGCCAGTGTCTAGTCAGTCTTAGGAACACAGTTATTTTGTGCATCTGCTGCCCTCACAAAATTATGTTTTTGAGAACCTGGTAGGATTGATACCGACATATATGATGTACATTTTAGGTAATTGAAGTAGATTGAATAAAATTATATAATATGAAATTTTCAGGCTAAAAATAAAAATGGTCATTTTTTTACCATAAAACTTGCTGGTACTCCTCCACTTTCAAATCTGCTCTCAATTCATGAGACATGAGAGGATTCTTTCATTATACTGGCCCCATTCTTTGAGAATGAACATTCAATATCTAAGTCAAATCTTTCTCTCTCTCTCTGTCTCCCTCCCCTCCCCACCTAAGAACACACACACACACACACACACACACACACACACACACACAGAAAGAGAGAGAGAGAATCACAAGGAATTTTAATGAAGCAAATCTAGTATTATGGTGAACACCATAAAAAAAGAAATAATACGAAACAATTAAAGAATCTAGGGTAACGAAAGAAAGGCAGATGTAGAAAAAAGTAAAATATTATCATATCTTTCTTTCTTCTACCCTCTTTCTTTGTCCTCTCCATTATAATTATATCTGCAAATATCCATTATATTAATTCATTAGATTTAATGAGCTAGATAACTTTTAATTTTAGAGAAACAATTATGCCATAAATACACCTTTTGAATAGCCATATTACATGATCATGAATACAAAATTAATTCCTTTCATTGATATTAGCACTGAAAACACTTAGTGTACAAATTACAACTCCACTTTTAGAAATATCATCATTGTAATTATTAGACTAATGCATTTCTTATATAACCTGTAATTCAGGGGTGACTGAAAGAGGTTGTGTTTTAGAAAAGTAGATATACAACAAATTCCTAGAGAGGTTAAGCTTGTATTCTTTCTTTCCGTTTCTTTCTTTCTCTCTCTCTGTCTCTCTTTCTTTCTTTCTTTCTCTTTGAACTTTCTTGATTAAAACATGGCTACATTTCCTGACTTAGACTGGCAAAGTGTCAGAGTCTTGGTGATGAATTATATAAGTTTTCAGATACGCTTGCAATATAAATATAAGGAAACACAGAAACACTTGGGAAACCTGAATGTCTTCTTGAATTACTAAGTAATGCTGCAGCCATGTTACAAAAAGGATATAGAAAGAAAAGATATGAAATCTTTGACTCTAATAGAAGTAATTACTTGAAAAATCAGTAACGGTGGAAGCTGCTAAAAAATGAATACTTTATATGCAATAAACAGTCCTCCAGATCACATGTGTAGTCAACCAAAGACTGCTAAAACAGTTTGCAGATTGAAATATAGTCACCTCTGGAGTAGAATTGAGACAGGATTTGAGGCTAGTATATCAAATAAGTCTTGCAAGGTGGAGGGTAAATCTCTGTAGCTTTGGAAATTACTGTAACGGTTTAGTTGTTATAAAGTTCCTACTGCAGTGAGCACTGGGGCAACTGATCTACTCGCATGTACATCCTTCAGGTTACGAAAAAAGTAAAATGATTTATCGTTTTAAAATTGGTTCACTTAAATTTCCCAGTCAATTTCTCCCGTAAAATTTGAATACAGCAATACACTAAGGAGTGCTTAGTAAATGTCAAGATGCAATGCTAACATTTGATTGCAGTTATTATAATTACTTCTCAAACTCGGGAATGGGAGAGACTTCTATTACCAGTGAGAATTATTGTTAACAGTATGCAAATATAAGGGAAAGTTAAATAATTACACTGTTTTTCATGACCTTGATATGCTTTATTTCTTTTGGTGGCAAATAAACATCATTTCACTTTATCAGGTTACGTATGCATGTATATCTGATACAGTGTTTTAAGCCTTGTGTGGAAAATTGCACACTATGGAAAGTATAGTACATGGAACAGTATACTGTGTACACTGAAATTTCTACTAAGATTCACAGGGGAAACATTTCATCTGACATTGGTTGGGTTTCTTTTATTTTAAGAAATTCAGAGTCTTCAAGTTACCTAGTTTTCCATAATTACTGTAAATATTTCAGCATATTACCTTGAAATATTAATCAAGTTTCCTCATTCGATATTGTTGCATCCCGGGCTTTTTGTTTCATTCAAATAATTGGAGTTTTCTACCTTCATCATCTCAGAGAAGGGATGACATAGCAGAATATAGAGCCAATTCTTATAAGCCTTTGCTTTAAAATCCTGATGTCCAAGGAGGAGGGAGTTAGGGACAAGTTTCTGGGCTTAGATAACATATTTTAGGGAATACTTGATGAAGCCTTCCTGTTCCTGGGTCAAGAAGATGATCCCCTGATTTGGCAGGACTGAGATTGGGTAGAAAGTTGTGAATATTGAAAAGACATGGTGGTTTTCTGGAAAGAGAGACTAAGCTCTCTGTCCCCCACTCCCTGCCCCCATGGAGGGGTCAAGCCTAGGTTTGGTGGGGTGGGGGAGAAGTCAAATGCATTTACATGTTTGGAGAATCCAAAAGCAGAAGGAAAATGCGCCATGTCTCCAGTGTAGAGGCTCAATAATATAGAAAGACTCTAATGACAAATCACTTATGGTGTATCTAAGCAGCATGACCTTCGATACCCCAGGGCTTGAGGGCTTGTGTATACATACGCACATGCACACATACATGTATATCAGCAGAAGTCAGTGAAGATGGGATCCCACCCACCCATTCACTGTTATCATTCACACACTTGTACACAGTGCTGCCAAATTTTTTGCCCAACATAAGCCTCCTAGAATTTGACACAACCCCAGAGAAAGAGTGGGAGTGAGGATTAGAAATTGACCTACTTTAAATTTCCACCATCCAACTAAATGGAGGCTAGAAATAGAAATAAACTTCAGTTATTTATCAATAATTAAGAATGCTATTTGAGTTTGTGTTCTAAGCTGCATATTTGTTAGCAAGAATAAAGATAGTGGAGACAGGAATCCATCTCAGCAGCCTCACAGAGAGCCTTGCGGAACATGGTGCCATCATCCAGTATAGAGTAGCTGACAATAATCCAGCAGAGACTCTGGTAACATGAAGACAGCTCTAGAAGCTACTTCTTCAGCTGCAAGGCTCTCCCACTCTGTGCTCTAGTGTTTCAACCTCCTGGTAACTCAACTCTCCAATTTCTGCTTTGATAGCTTTCACCAGTCATTGTGACTCTTATCGTGTCTCTGTCTCATGATCTACTTACTGCTTTGCTTATGGTCATCCTTTTGCTGCTTCTGTATTTTACCTTCTCCATCTTTTTTTCTCCATTTGTTTGACATTCAACATTTCTTAGAAATCAGGTTGGCCAGGCTCCATTCAGTATAGGTTTCTTCTATTGCGATAGCATTCCTTCCCTGAGCCAAGTTCCTTTCTTTGACTAATCGTGCAGTGGCATATGCCTTTTGCTTATGTGATACCAAGGCAGGTGCACTCTGCATAGGGAAACCTTAGGCTGTGTTGTGAGCAGGGCAGAGGCTTTGCAGAAGAGGAGAGTTTAGCTGTCAGACAGCTGTCATGGTCTACATATACATGCTAACTCTTGTCTTCCAGGCAGCAAGATGAAACAGCTTCAGAGAAGGTTCCGCAGATTAATCCAGGAACAGGGACATCCTCATCCTTACTCACCCTCACCCCAAAGGGTTAATAATCCCGAGTTACCTTTAGGTATTATATCCAGAGGTGAAGCAGAATAGGCGCTATACAGGCTGCTTGCCCTGGGCCAGACTCCACAATTTCTATGTTAATTAACTCATTTATCCATTTATCCAACTCTGAGTCTTTGGGTATGTCAATGATCTGAAATAAACATCCTGACCCTATGCATTACATTTTAGCACGAGAAGATGGAAAACACACAATAAACACAATAAATAACAAAATACACAGCCAGAGGCCAGTATGTGCTAAGGAAAATAGAAAATGTATAAGTCAAGAGACACAAGAGTTGCCATTTATAAATAGGATGATCAGTATAAGCTTCATAGAGAAGATGGCATTTGAATTCTCCTCTAGTTCTATTTTGACCCTGCCTAGTGACCTCTGCAACAATTACCCTATTTAGGAGAGGAGGAGGTGATGATAAACAAGAACCTCTATGCCTGATTTTTGAGGAAATTGGCCTCTGCTTCAGAGCATATGTAACAAGCTATGAAAAAAAAAAAAAAGGCAGACTATCCTGGCAGGATGTGTTTGTTCCCCTGAAACTTTCCAATCCTTGGTAGATGAAGGGTCAGACCAATCTGGCATTTGTTTAGCTTCTTGGTGGCATGAAAGCATAACTAGGGCTCTAAAATATCACTGGAAATGTTGGGAGAAATAGAAAATGTATTTGACATCACTCCTTTCATGATGAGTCTGTGCTTTTTAATATGATGTATTCTGACAAACTGGAGACGTCAGTAGTCTCACCAGATTTCAGCTGGTGAGGTCAGAGTTCTCAGGTAACAATGAAGGATGCTATATTGCCTTTTAAAGAGGTGGATCCAGGATACTGCAGGTGTTTAGTTTTGCTGAGTGAGGTTTTCAACTTTGTGGCCAGTCTGTGTATCTAGGGGAATGTATGAGTTTGCTGTTGCTCCTACTGGTGTAGCAAATAACCACAAACTTGGTGACTTAAAACAGTACAGATTTATTATCTTACTGTTCTAGAAATTAGAAGTCTAAAATTGGTTGGCAGAGCTGTGTTATTTCTGGAGGGTTTGACTATTGGCTGGAGGATAATCTGTTTCCTAGCCTTCTCCAGTTTCTAGAGGCCAGCGTTGGCATCATTCCAACCTCTGCTCCATCATCGCTTCTCTTTCCATGCTTCTGTTGTCACATCACATTCTCTGACTCTGACACTCCTGCCTCCCTCTTATAATCTGTGATTATATTGTGATTACATTGAGTCCATCTGAATCATTAAGGATAATCTTAAAATCCTTAACTTAGATAGATCTGCAAAATCTCTTTTGCCATGTAAGATAACATACCCACATGTTGCAGAGATTAGGACATGGACATTTTTGGGAGGATGTTATTCAGTCTACCACAGGAAGACAGAGACCAAGAGGTTCCTCTTTCTTTGTCCTTTTCCAATTCATCACTCAATTTACATTCTAAATAACTGTTGAACAATATTTTGAAATATTGGTTTAAATGAGGTATCTAATGTGGTCAAACTTATAGAAACACAAGGTAAGAAAGCTGGTTGCTGGGCCGGCCCCATGGCGTAGTGGTTAGGTGCATGTGCTCTGATGCTGGCCGCCCGGGGTTCGGATCCCAGGCACGCAGCGACACACTGCTTGTCAGGCCATGCTGTGGCGGCGTCCCACATAAAGTGCAAGAAGATGGGCACGGATCGTAGCTCAGGGCCAGTCTTCCTCAGCAAAAAGAGGAGGATTGGCATGGATGTTAGCTCAGGGCTGATCTTCCTTACAAAAAAAAAAATAAGAAAAAAAGAAAGCTGGTTGCTGGAGGCTATGGGGAGAAGGAAATGATTCAATGGATACAGAGTTTCAGTCATGCAAGATGAAAAAGTTCTAGAGATGTGATATACAATATTGTTCTTATGGTTAACAATACTGTACTGTACACTTAAAAATTCGTGAAGAGACTAGATGTGATGTTTTGTGGGGTTTTTTTTCCACAATAATTAAAAAAAGAGCACCATATTAATGGCCTGTTGAGAAAACCTGCATGTCCTACTCTGGAGCAGGAGTAATGAGCTCCTTGAACCTCAGCTCAATGTCCTACTTATTTGGCCTTGAAGGATGAGTTCCTTGGTCTCTTAACCTCATTGGCTAAGGTTCTGCTGATCAGAAGGATCTCATGTAAGGAGGCAAGATGCGGTAACTTTCCAGTTCTGCAGGAAACCCAGGTCTCTCAATTTCTTTAACTCCTTGGCTCTTAGGTCCTAGCTTTGTCTGAGCACCTGACACTCAGGCTACTTTGGTTTAAATCAGACAGAGATTCCAGTAAGGCAGGAACTTCTTCGGGGAGACTGAGGACTTTATGAATATTCAGTCTTGCCCTGGAAGACAGTGTTCGTTTGTTTTGATTTTTTAATATCTGCTGCCAGTGCCTGTCGACTCAACAGCTCCTAGATTCAACCATCAATACTTTGCCAATAATGGTGATTAGTGTGATTATTACTTCTGCTGTGGGTTAGAAAAGACAAACAAGAGAGCTGCTTTTTAAAATCCTCCTAGATCCTCCCTAAGTAGGATGAATACACATGTAGTTTATCCAAATAGTCTTGGTTTACAATTGTCTACCTGGCATAATTATAAATAGTTCCCTTTTCACCCACTTAAGGATCCTGATGGACGATAAGTTATGTGGTCACCTTATTTATCAGTCTACTCATACTATTTGGAAATAAGGAATAAAGTTATGACCAGAGCATGGAAAATACTACAAAGAAACTCCAATCTGATGGTATTTTCAGTTTGCAGTCTTCGAAATTCTTAATATTATGCTTAAGAATAGTCTGATTCTTTAACTACTTTCAAGGGCCAGAACTAACTGAATTGAATTTTCTATCAACTAATATATCAAGCTAAACCCTCAATCAGTTAACCTTCGATTTGACCTTTGCAAAAAGCATTCACCCCTCCAGCCACCACCAAAGGAATTAATTCAGCATGATGTTAGTTTATACTATGTGATATTTGTCTAGGAAGCCTTAAAATTCATGACCAACCGACCAACATGTTGATAATTTTAAATTTGATTTTATTTGGTTTGACAATAATTGTATATTCTGAGTCTCATAATAGTTGTTAGGCAAAAGCATAAAACCAAATAATTTAAATTATTCAGTGACAGAGGAGACTCTAATAGTTTGGTTTGACCTAAATGAAGATTTTGAAATTAACTCTATCATCTTTTTCCTCCATTAAAAATCCATTGATTTTTTAAAAAAACATTTCACAAACTACCACACTCAACAAAACAGACCTCCATGCCTATTCACTTCTAATTGTTTCCTTTTGATTTGCGTTCAGAAAGGAGAGTCCACAGTATAATCAACTTGGACAATTCCTTAAGGAAAACAGCTTAAACAATTCATCAGAGGCTTCCTAAGTAACTAGATGCAAGTAACAGAAGTTTGATCAGGCACCTCATCTGAGAGGAGTTTGCTTATAACCAAGCAGTGGTTCTCTTGTCTTGTCTCTGAGGCTGAGTGTCAGACACTTCTTGTGTGCCACCTCGCTTCTGCTCAGTCCACTGTGCAGTGCACCCTTCACTGCGTCAACCGGCTTCACAAAGATAACCCACAGCATCTTTCTCAGCCACACCATGTGTCAATAGCTCTCTGTCCTGGAACTTCTGTGATGCTGCAGCCTGGGCTCTCTAGGATCCAGCTTGGCAGTGACCCATGCGAGTGTCTGGAGGTGTGAGGAGTTAACACCCATGAAACGGCCCTTGGTCAACGGGAGGCTATAGTGGCTACTGATGGGTAAATACTCACTTGTCTGTCCCATCACTAGCGAATTCTGTGATGTAGTCTACATGGCTACTCAAAGTGTCCCCCAGTTGCCCTCAGCACTGATCAGCTCATAAGACAAACTATTAGATTAGTTTTTGTACTGAGTGTCTCTTAATCTTCCCAGTTTCCTATTTCAATTCCTTGGTATCAACTCCCAAAGTAAATTACTCATACACAAACCTTTGTCTCAGGCTTTGGTTTTGGGGGAAAACCAGACTTAGGCACTCATTATCTGTGTTTCTTTCCAGTTATCTTCTTTTGTGTCTTACTAATTCTTTTCATATTTTCATACTTTTAAAAATTTCCTTAAAATGTTTTTCTTTCATTTTCATTTTGACATCCTCCTTTTGGGAGGAAGCAAAATGATTTGCAGTTATAAAAGGGCAGCACGAGGGGTCCTTATGATGATGGAACTGTTCTGTATTTTGACTGTGGTGGTGGATATGTAGATCTACACGTGATAAAATTAAACAGAACTAAACACACACACACATACACAAATACAGGCAAAATTTGAATAACATCTGTGGATTGCATCAATGTCTATATCATGGTTGTGATGTTATATCACAGTTTTGTAAGATGTTGCCATGGGAGGAGACTGGTAAAGGATACATGAGGTCTCTCTCTATTGTTACTTACAACTGCATGTGAATCTACAGTTACCTCAAAATAAAAAGTTTACTTAAAGGAAAAACAATTTGCTTTTCTTCAACAGTAGCCCCTTAATTTACACACACATATGAATTACATTCTTTTAGTGAGTTAATAACCAGGTTAAATATATACTTATATATACATTTGTAAGAGCATCTCACTTAAATTATGAACTCATATTCAAAAGCCTATTTGGATTTTAAATAAAAGCCTTCTGTGAGACTTCTGTGCTTTGAACAATTTGGGATCTAGTAAAAAAACTTACATTTTCTAGACATGATTAAATTAAATTGAAAGAGCCTGCTCATTTAGTGCTTTTAATATTTATTAAGAAGGAAAGCACTCCTAGACTATTTGATTTGTGCTAACAAATATACCTGTTATAAAGGAAGCTGTATAACATATGTTTAATTTATAGCTTTTTATTTTCTGTTTTTTTTTTTTTTTTTTTTTTTCTTTGTGAGGGAGATCAGCCCTGAGCTAACATCCGTGCTAATCCTCCTCTTTTTGCTGAGGAAGACCGGCTCTGAGCTAACATCTATTGCCAATACTCCTCCTTTTTTTCCCCAAAGCCCCAGTAGATAGTTGTATGTCATAGTTGCACATCCTCCTAGTTGCTGTATGTGGGACGCGGCCTCAGCATGGCCGGAGAAGCAGTGTGTCGGTGCGCGCCTGGGATCCGAACCCGGGCCGCCAGTAGCGGAGCGCGTGCACTTAACGGCTAAGCCACGGGGCCGGCCCTCTCTTTTTTTTTAAGAACATCTGTACTCAGTTAAATCCATTAGAATGGTTTTTCAAGGGAAGATATCAGAGAGCATTTACTTTAGGGAAAAAATGGTGTCATCAGATGGATCAGCTACTTACCTGTTTCCTAAGAGTCCAGTCTAGACACCAATTTGTATGTAAAAATTACCATTTCCCCCCCGCTTAGAAGCTAGTTAAGCATATGACTAAAACAAAAATTCTACATGAAATGCATTATAATTTTAAGGATGTTCTTTCTTTGGAATTATTTGTAGAAACCGAGGGCAACTTCAGGAATGAAGAAAATGAAAAAATAAACTGGCCCAAGGCTTTCCCCTGTTCTATCCATTTAGAAGAAGGCCTGTTATACTTTCCTGTAAATGCCTCCCACTCCCCACCCCAACACGTCTAATCCACAAAGTTTGCATTCGTCTACATCTTGCTCAAGTGCCCCCTTTCCCTGTTTTAGTTACCCTTGGCCTATACCTTGACCTTCTGCTGCCTGTCTCAATAAATTCAGAACACAAGCATTTACCTGCAGCAAATGTGAATGGTTCTCCCAGAAATATAGCATCCAATAAAAACCAAAGCCAAAGGAAATAGAAAGGTGAGATCAGGTGTAATTTTTCTCATCACAGCCTCCCTCGCTTTTTCCTTTTGGCCTTAGACACTCTGTTGACCTCTGTCTATTTTTATGGCTAGATTAATTCTGCTATTTCAATGAGTCTGAATTTTCAGAATCACATGGTTGGAATGACCTTAAAAAATGCTAACCTCTAAAAAGATTATGTGAAAAAAATGACAGAAACATGGAAAAAAAAATTGAGCACTGCAGACCAAGAAAATGCCTTAGAGATGATCTTATTCAACCTTCTAATTTTATAAAGAGGAAAGGAGAGAAAGAACAGTTGAATGATGTTATGTGAGGCTTGTATCCCTCCAACGTTGGCTTTTAAATCCCCTAAGCCATGCTTCAGCAGCACTGCAGACTCAAGGCCAATCGTAGCCCAAGTCAGCAGAAGTATGAGAAATCCTGGACTAAGTACTGTATAATTCAAATTAAAATCAGAATTTCTAATGCTGAAACTGAATATCCATCCACTGGCAGCTGAGTGTTGGGATTTTAACCTGTTGCCAGGTCCCTGCTTTTGCAATAGTCAGTAACGGGGTCACTTTTGCCCCTGTTACCTAAATCCTTTCCTAGTTTCCTTGCATAATGTCCTTCAGCACTTCTCTTCTCATAAAATTCCTATGGCCTGTGGCAGGACCCATGATTCTTATCCCCCATGGAGGAAACATACCACTTGTCCCTAGACTCTTAGATGTTGACACCTAATCAACTGCTCTGACAGCTCATTCTTTTTCTAAGAAGGACTTTCCACCTCTGTGGATCTGTATGGGGCCAGGTCTAGCCATCCTGGAAATGGATGTGGCTCTCCATTACCAGCTAAGGGGATTCCGTAAATGACTTACCATCTAGGAACATTTATCTTTGAGAAATTTATCTTTGAGTTTGCATATCTGCCTGAAAGATGTTTTCTATGATTGTCTAACTTAATAGGTCTCCTTCTGCCCATATCATGTTCAAATTGAACCTCAAAGTCCTTTTGTGGGGATTGTGAGGGAGGAGCAGGGGATAAGAAAAGCTGGTATGTGAAAGTGACATTTTGAAAATGGAGAAAGAGAATTAAAGCCATTGCACAAACAGGACAATTGTGTGCTCCCGATTTGATTACTTCCTTCTCTTACCCCTCCACTTCCAGGACGCCTTAGTCATATTCAGCTCCCAAAACTATCTTCCTTAAGCACAAAAACTGTAATAGTGAGTATTATTTTGTGGCTGCTGATGTTCGCTTTTTAACACATCACACTATAGTTAGCATTGTACAAGATACGTAAGGGGTACTGAAGAAATAACTGCCCTTTCTGAGTTCTATGGAATATAAATGAAAAAAATATAAAAATGCTATATTATTTCTCAAGCATCATGCAAATGTAAAATATAAAACCTCCTTATACTGAAGAGCATAGACATAACGCAAACTAAAGAATGTTACAAATTTGAAATGTAATTATTTTGGATATAGCAATCTTAATATTTACTATGAAGGATGGTTAACCAATATTTTCTATTTTTTCTTTCATGCTACATTGTTGTCTATAATTCTCACTAGTAATCAAAAGACAAACAGAAAACATTCTAGAAAAACAGTGGCACATAGTGGAGAATGCAATCAATTTTTATTTTTTATTTAAAAAACTTGCCAATTAGCATATACATTTACATTGTCACAGAGCATATTCACATAGAACAAAATATACTTATTATATGTAAGCTATATTGATTTTCAACTCTTAAAAAAAGCCTGCATAATTAAAATACTAATCAGCAGTGAGGATGCTCTGTAACTACATACACCAAGATAGGCAAATATCATCAACCTAATGCTGAACAAAAGAAACCAAACACAAAAGTGGACATACATTATGATTCCGCTTATGAGAAGGTCAAAAGCACACAAGACTTGTCTGGGATTGTAGAAGTTAAGATAGTGGTTTCCTTGTGGGTGAAACTCATGCCTGGAAGGAAAAGTGTGTGTCTGGAATTGTGATAACATTCTGTTTCTTGACCTGGGTGCTGGTTTTACGGGTGTGTTTACTTTGTCAAAATTGGTTGAGCTCCAGTCGTGTGATATACACACAGATGTCCCACTAGATGTCTAGCTAGTTTGCTTATGGTTTTCAAGTAGAATCCTGAGTAACGGGAAGTGTATTTTTGGTAAGGGCATACTATATGATTTGGCTATATGTGAGTTATCATTTTAAGCTTTACTAGAACTAAAACAGACTGGTTTTGTACTTTACTTATTGGAAGCAAGCAGATTCTGTGAATTCATGAATCATTGTCTGAGTTGAGTGAATTGTTTTAAGTGAATACAACCTTGCGATTGTTATAAATGTCTTCATGTTTTGAATGAGATGCTAAGAGTTGGAATGGTGCTACAAGCAGTCATTTCTAACGGTTAACAAGAAACCACATTTTGTACTTCTTAAATACTGCTGAACTTGCTGTGTCATACTTTTTTGGCCCATAACTTAATTGAAAGATAATAGCCATAATGTTATAGTTAAAGTCCCTAAACACATTAGCTGCTGTGTGTAAAAAACAACTCTGACAATTAATCACCTACCTAGAGCTGTAATTTCAATAGAATCATGGCATAAATATTGTTTATGGAACGCCTCATGCATCTCTTGGAAAATTGAGAAAAGAGAAAACATTTAAATTTTTTTTCTTTTTCCATCATTTCTCCCTGCCTGTTAAAAGCAATAACAACAACAGCAACAACAAAAAAAAAAAAAAAAGGAAAGAAAGAAAAGAAAAGGGGAATAAAAGAAAAAAGACAAAAAGAAATGACTTTTTTTTGTTTTCATGATTTCTTAAATGGCGAAACAAAATCAGTCAGCATAGCAGCCAACAGCATTTTCATTTCTTGAAATGTCTTTCAGTCTTACAAAATGTGGCTTAGTGCTGGTGAAAATGAAAAATTCAAAGCGATGACTAATGGAAAAAATTTTTTTGCAGGCTGTTCTTCTATTACCGTAGAAGAATATTGCCTAGTGTTTGAAAGCTCATATATTGCAACTTTATGGTGAACCGTTGTAAACTTTTTATCTTTAAATGAACCATAATCTTAACCCCCAAACCTAAAATAAGTAGTTGGCCATAAGTAAGCTTTCAGAGCGCTGACAGAAAATACAATACTGAGATTACCTTCAGCGACTGCTTTTCTCTAAAGGTTTAAGTAAAAATAGATTTCTCAGAAAGACTTTTCCTAATCCAAAATTTCATTATGTAGATTCACAGTGGACAGTCACCTACCATGTTAATGCAATAATTTAGGCATTTAGAGATGAATGAAATGTCATCAGGTTAATTCTATTAGTGAAACTTAAGAGAGTAGTAATATTTATTGAGAGAAACTGTAAGGCAGTGGTAAAAATGGATGTACGTAACAAGGAATATCCTTGATTTTTACCTAAATGGATAGAATAAATTCCTCATGCAATATATTATTTGTATCCTTTTGGGGGGAAGATGACTAATAAAGAATTTGATTAAATAATAAATTGACCAAAAAAGGTATTCAAAAAAACCCCACAACTCCGGCATTATGTTGTAGTGGGGAACTTTTAAATGGGTGAAATGAATGCTATTTCCAACTGCCCACTGTGTGGCCTTTTAGAGCTCAGGTGATTTTCTGGATCTCAGATTGCTCATCTGTGATATTAGAAATAAGGACCAAATTATAAGGTTCTCTCCAGTTCCAAAAGTCTAAAATGCAATTTCATTATTTTCTTATTTTTAATCAATTTTGACAGAATATATGATTGACCACACAGAGTAGCTTACAACATATTCTTTGGTAGCAAAGAAAATGTTAAGTGTTTTCTCTCTGTGTTCATATGATGTTTTAAAGAAGAGGATGGATGAAGAGTATACAACAGAAAAAAGCATGTCTGTAACCATACAGGCGAGTGGTACTTGTAATAATTCAACTCTCCTGTTATGTTGCTGCCATCTGATTATCCCTCTTTGGCCTTACAGCAAAAACTACCATCTATGAATGAAGTTACTTATTACATATTAATGTTTTATGTTTAAAAATATCATATTTTCACTGTTTTCCCTTGACCAATTTAACCCTACCATTTTTTTAAAAACAGCTTTATTGAAGTATAAATGACATACACTAAACTATACTATTTTGAGTATACAATTTGATAAGTTTTTGGTACGTTCACTGCCTCAATTGTGCTGACGGTTTCACAGGTGTAAATGTATTTCAAAACTGGATCTCCTCTATCCTGAGTTGATTCAGCGTTCTATCTGCTATAACAGTCTGCCTCCTTGATTCACTCAGCATACTTGATTTTGTAAGGTTTATTAAGAAAAATAGCCAGTTTAATAAATCCACATTGGAAATGTACATAATCAATAGGCAAATCAAGGTTATCCATTTAAAGTTATTATGTTTATTCATTTATTATTTGATTTATTCAATAAATATTTATTTCATTATGAGCCAGGAACTCTGCTTGGCATTAGAGATATTACTAAACTATTACTAAACTGAATGAGAAGAGGCTGTATTCTCTGAGACCTTATAGTTTAGTTGGTGATACAGGTAAGGACACAATAGAGTGGAAGATGTGATGTAAGATAAACACAAGATGCTCTGGCGGTGACATGAGGGTCAATACTCAATCTTGTGTACTAAGGAAGACTTCCTGGAGGGAATGATGTCTGAAAACAAGTAAGATTTATCCAAGGAAAGGAGGAGTACATGAGAGTGTTCTAGCAAGAAAGAAGCGAATTTGCAAGATCCCCAAGGGGAGATAGAATATCGAACTTGCAAGCAGCTCCGCATCGTCCCTGGACCAGAGAGTTGAGAGTTTATCAGGACTGGGAACATGCAGGGCCTGGTGGTCTATGTTAAGACACTTAATCCACTGGTCTCAAAATGACAGGATTCAGATTTGGTTAAGATAATAGCCAGTGATCATTTTGAGAGTTGTGGCTTGAGTCTTGATGTGATACGATTTTAGCCTAAAGTAGATTGATGAAATTCTGAAGCAGGTAAGTTTGCGAAGTGTTTATGAGATAGTAGTGGCAGGACTTAGAGAAGATGGAAGAGGAAGGAGGGCTCTGATGAAAAACTAGTCAAGGCTACTGCCCAAGGCTACTGGTTTGAACAAAGGGATAGAGCCTCATGTTACTCATAGAATTAAGGCCTATGGGAAAGGGGAGGGTTTAGTTTGTTTGATCCATAGTGTATTCAAATTGACATGTCTGGTAGGTAATTAGATACTTGAGTTTAAAACTCAGTAAGGAGGTTGGAGCTGGGTTGATAATTTGTCGTTTTAAAATTGAGATATAACTGACATACAACATTGTGTAAGTTTAAGGTGTATAACATGTTGATTTGATACGTTTCTATATTGCAATATAATTACCACCATAGCCTTAGATAACACCTCTATCATGCCACATAACGATCACTTCTTTTTTTTGGTGGGAACAATTAAGATCTAGTCTCAGCAACTTTGAATTTTATAATACAGTACTGTTGATTGCAATCACTATGCTGTGCATTAGCTCTCCAGGACTCATTTATCTAGTAGTTGCAATTTTGTACTCAAACAATATCTCCCCAATTCCCCCATCCCCAACCCCTAGTAATGACCACTCTACTCTCTGTTTCTAGAAGTTCAGCTTTTTTAGATTCCACATATAAGTGATATAATTACAGTCTTTTACTATATGCTCTATGATTCTATGACAGAAGCCTTGAGAATAACTTAAATGCAGTGTAACATTTTCTACAGTTATACATTTATTCTTTCATACATGTTTCTGAATTTGCCAAATTTGAACAGAAATATCTAGTTTGGAGTCTTTGCACTTTAAAACTTTCAATCTTAAAAACTTTGCTAAGGCCCTTGAATCTCTGTCCTCTTTAGCAAAAAGAAGAAAAGATGCATCATGATTTATTTTAAAAACAAAAAGACTCATGCAGGGAATTAATCAAATTAATATTGAAGTCCCCATGCAGTACAACGTAAATGTGATTTTTTTTTAGTCTGTGAGATAAAATGCATGACCCAAGTGGAACTATGTTGTCTTTTTTAAATTAGTAATATGTATGGTGACATTTATGTATAAGAAAAAGGGATTTTCCACACCTTTATTTATAGACAGTAGTATTTTAATAGAAATATTATTAATCTTCAAATAGTTTAACACTACAGATAATGAAATAGCTTTATAAATCATGGATATTGATCTCAATAAGTCACTCATCCAGGAGATTAAAAAGAAAAAGCTGAATGAAACAGTAGAACAAAACTAGTGTTTCAGTTTTTCAGTTTTATTGATGACAAAGCCGGGCAATCAAAGGAGGAGATACATTTTCAATCACATTTGTGAGTCTAAATATAACTTTACAAGCAAATTGGATACCAGATAGCAAGATAAAAAATAGGTATTGATATGTACTTATGTTCTTATAAAGTTCTTTTATTATGACACTATTATTTTTATGTGAATATAAAACCCTGAGGTAGTGACAACTACTTGTCACAAAATAATCTGACAACAATGTTCCCAAGAAAAAGAATAATGATATTGTACAGTTTTTAACCTAGTTTAGATACTGGTTTGTACTGATTCTTTTATTTGTTATTCTATGTAAAGTATTTAAATTTCATAATTTTGTTCCTCGCTGAATTTGTCTGGTCCCTATTCTAAGGTAAGGAGATATTTTTCTTCTCCTTTTAAAATTCTGTATTGTTTTGTGCCACTTAACTATAGTTGAATAATAAATCACCCCAAACTTAGTGGTTCCAAACAATAAAAAGGTATTATTTCACGTGTCTAGGTTGATTTGATAGTTTTACGATTGGGCTGGGCTTGTCGTGCATCTGTTGTCAGATTTCTGGGAGCTAACTGTTCTGGGAGAGCTAGAATGGGTCAACTAGACTGCTCAGCTCCACATGGTTCCTCATGCTCCAGAAGGTTAGCCCAGGCTGGTTTCTTACTGTGGGCAAGGCTCCTCCAAGAGAGAAGCAGAAGTGAGCATCCAAAGGCTAAGTCCAAGTCCCAGGGTCAGTCCAGATTCAAAGGGAAGAATTGCAAAGTCATGTTGCAAAGGGTGATTGGGCAGAGAAAAGGCTGAAGAATAGGGATCATTTTTTGACATCAATCTAACACAAATTGTATGCTTTATTTATTTAATTGATTGTAAGTCATTCAGGTGTTGAGACGGGATTTTTTTTCTTAAAAGATAGTAGCCATTGGTATTGAAGAAGACCCAACAAAACTAATATTTTTGTTTTTATTAGTCCTCGTTGCCAGTTGCAAAGTATACAATGTCTTTTAAGTATTTTATTTTATTCTTTGTTTTCATATATTGATATTCTATTTGTTTTTGAGCACCTGTAATGTAATATACTTTACAGACACAAAGATGAGGCATCATCTACTTTACATTTAGTAAGTTCAATTTATCAAGGAGACAGTAAAGACAAGAAAAAATTATATCACGGTTTTCTAAATGCTATGTAAAATTCACTGTGGCAATCATGGATGAAGGAACATCTAGGCCTTTGTGTGGGAGCTAGGGAACATTTCCTACAGACGGGAAGACTTGATTTCCAGCTGAAGAGATGAACAGAAGTTCATCATATAGAAGGGGAAGGACAAGATGTGCTTCACCAGGGAGGCCTGAGGAACATGTTACACATGGGGACCAGGAAATGAATCAGTGCAGGCAGCAGTCAGAAAAAGAGGGCTGAGGCTGACGTCGGAAAGTTGGTAGGGACTAGATGGTGAATGGCTTTGTAGGCCCTCGTCAGGACTTAGGAGAATTAGTAAAACCTTTGAATCCATAAGACATTCAAACTCTGCTTTTGAATATCTTGTGGATTGACAGATTCCTATTTACATCCAGAAAGTATATCTTTTCGTATTCCACCACGCCTCTACCCTGCTTTTTTTCCTCCCAAGGATTAGCTGATTTGACTAGAGACTCTAAGAAAGTGATTGGGCCATTTTCCTCCTTCCCTTCCCTTCCCTTCCCTTCCCTTCCCTTCCCTTCCCTTCCCTTCCCTTCCCTTCCCTTCCCTTCCCTTCCCTTTCCCTCTCCCTTCCTTTCCTTTCCCTCTCCCTTCCTCCTTCCTTCCTTCCTTCTGGAAACACTACCAGTTTGGCAGATACCCGTGGCTTCACTCTCCTATCTGTCACAACCAGTCAAGCAGCAAGATGGGTCAATGAACTCACTTATGACCTGTGAACTTCACTGCTTCAGTCTCTTATGTCATGCTACTGGCCAGAAGGCAGTAAGTCCCAGTTTGGATTTGGGTTTCAGATATTAAGCAAAGGCCATTTTAGGTCTATAAATGTATTCCACACTGTATAATTCAGCTTTTTGCCAGAGCCTAAAACTGGAGTTTCGGCGTTAATAGAAAGTGCTAACTTGCTCCCAATTTGACATTTCTTTGGTGTGAATAACTCTAAGACTCTTATACTGCAAGGGTGCTCACACTGAGGCAGAAGTGAGAACCCTGGGCCCTGGGATATTACATCTAATGTCTCCCTCAACACCATCATTACCCCCAAACACATGAATTAGCGGGATTTTAGAGCTAGAACAGCTATTATCTCTAGATTGTGAGCTGCCTGATACCAAGAGTGTGGTCTTGTTTATTTATTTATTTATTATTATTATTTTAGCTCCAGGTTTATTGTTTGGTTCGCAATTAGTGCTCAGACAATGACTATCACATGAATCTAGTTCACCTCTCTTATGTTATCAGAAAGGAAAAGCTGGTTAATATCAAGGTCACAATTTTACCATAATGTCATCTGTTGAGGTATAATTGCTATAATTTTTCCTGGACATGTTTTCTCAAGTTCATTTGTAACTTTATCCTTCTTTTCTCTACTATCATGAATATTCTGATGTTCTAATCTTAGTCGGTGATATCATTTATGTCTCACTATTTTCCAAAGCTTTTTGTAATCCCAAAATAAAAAATTAAGGCAATGTAGTATAGTCCATCCATACATATTTTCAGAATTAGAACATTTACTTTGGAGATCACAACAGAACCCCTCACTGAATTGTAAAATAAATTAGCTCAATTGGTTTAGATTGGTAAACCAGGCATCTCTTTTCTATCCTACATTTACTTTATTAATTTTAGTAGAGAAGCTGATAATTGTTTCCCTTTGTAGAAAATACCCCCTTTGTAGATAATCTGCAGCCAACTGAAGTTCCAATCATCTTTTTTTTTTTTTTTGTAGCATGCAGTTTCTTTAATACCATAACAGGAGTGGAGTTTTGACCCAAGGAATCTAATCTATGTGCTGAGATGAGTGAATCTTTCTGATTCTGTAAGGATTTGAACTAGAAACCTTAGAGTCTAGGCTAATTAGATTATGCTAGGTGTTGAAGTTGAGTGGTCATTTGGATGTAAAGCCAGAATGGATGATAGGACATGCTAAAACCATTGGAGATTAGACAACCCATAACTCATTAACAAATTTGTGTCTGAAGAGGAGTAGGAGAGTGCATTAGATAATGCAGTGAGAAGCAGAAATGAAAAGAAGGGATAGCTTCAGTTTCTAACTTTCCAATTCCAGATCCGTGTACCTTGAATGTGCATTTTTTCTAGTTCTACAAATATTCATAAGATCATCTATGTGCTTTAATGAAATAAACTCCTATACATATATCAACATGAATGTCTTTCTGTTTTTGCAATTAAATAATAATGAACACATTACAGTTTTTGAAGCTTCTGAGTTAAGTGACATTAGAAATACATTTTCTGAAATATCTTCCAAAAATATTTCTTTCTAAATTTTTTTCTATATCCTTTTGTAGCTAGGATTAGTACTACTGGAGATGACTTTCTTCAAGCCACTCTATTTTCCAGTTCTTAATTTGACCTTTGGTTACAAAGGGCACCTGCTCCATCAGACTCTGAAATATTGATACGGAGCACTGTCTAGCTCATGAACCACCAAGCATCACTAGGCAAGTGCTTGAAAGCAGACTTCCTGTTCAATTTTCCATTCTGCAAATGTGTGTTGGCTTTAAAGGTCAAGAATGGTACCACAGGGATTTTTGATTGCATTATCCTGATTTCTCAGCTATGAATCACCTTCTTTCCAAAGCTATAGAAGCAGAGGCTCTAAAACAAATTTTGTCATTACCCTTTATGATATTACCTCCACTTCTTTGCCCATCTGGCAAAATGCCTTCTGTTGGCTCACATTGGAAAAGAACTTTTCAATTATGCCTTGGAAGAAAGAGAAAGAGAAAATCAGATAAACAAAATACAATGGGCTTCAAAATACTCCTTTCTATTTTTAATTGCTAGTGACTGATTTTCTAGAACATTGATTACACCTGCTTAAAAAGGTCATATCAAAGCTCCTGTACCATTTAATCTGTTAATTAATCAGTTCATTTATTCCTTTATTAAGGGGCAGTTAGCATTGAAATATTTCATTCTTTATTCAGGATAAATAATTTCTTTGCTATTAAGAAACTTATATTTTATTGTAGGAAATATATAAACCTATCCCAAAAATATCAAAACACATGCCTGTGTATAATATAAAATAGTTATTAGAACTATCGGCAGTGTTTAGTTAACTTTAAAGAAAGTAAGACAGACAACCATGGCTAAGATATAAGTAATTTTTCCATTTTGCATTCACAAAAATATATTTGTTTCTTTTGCTGTATGCACTCATCATGAGTTTAACTCCTCATGTAAAATCCGCACCTTCCATTGACTTTCTTTTTTCAAAGAAGCCTATTCACAATTTTATCCAAGTTACTTTCATATTTTAATATTAATCCCTAGATCCTGGGTTCCCTTCTTGTATACAAACATATTATTTTCCATGATATCTTTCTAGGCATATATTTTTTACTAGCTTTACTATCCTTTTCCTTGTTCCAATAATATCTTAATTTCAATGGGATCTGTCGTGGTCACACAATGCTCTTGCCTGCCCACTATCTCTTTCCCTTTGTCTTTTATGGCTATCGTGCTATCCCCTTACAAAAAGTCCTCTTCATGTATTCCTGGTAGGAGAATCAACAACGATGCTCCCTGCCCCCTGACCGAGGGATAGGCACCTATTTCAAGCCCAGCAAATGGTTTGAAAATAGGAATTTGAAATGAATTTTGAGAAATAAAATGACAGAAAGCAGCAGTTCAGTAATCCCACAGTGTTTTATTTGCTTTCAATTATTAGGAGACTCCACACCATTTTTGATGCAATTTTAATGCATTTATAGTCAATTTCATTTTTAATTTAAAGGTGCCTCTGTGGCTCATGGTTTTGAGAAACTTGTGAATTCACTGGTTGGGTTTCAATTGTAGTAGAGACAGGGGTGCGGGCATGTATCTCACACACATGCCTTCCTCTCCCTGGATATTTCCTAGGGTTGTGTTTTAGGAAGAGAGAACGAAAAATAATGCTACTCATGATGTGAATTGAATACTCTCTTCTTATTGGTTTTCTTCTGAGCCATTGTTATGCTTCATGAAAAGTCTCAAGTCAGGACTTTGAAATGAAAGAGAACAAGTCTAACTCAACACAATATCCTGGCCCCCACCCACCCATGGAAGGGAAGAGGAGAAAAGACGATGGGAGGCCAAAACGCATTGCAAACTCTTCATTCTCAAATAAGGGAGTCCATACTTTCCTCCTGCCCTCACAACCCTCTTCATAAAAAAGTCAGGACCTCTGTTTCTCAACCTTGTGTGCTTTGCTATATTAAATATTTTGAGTTACCCTGCATATTAAAACAAGTAATGTGCTACATAAGATACATTAAAAAAAGAAGCATGTATTGATGAATGGACATGAAAATAAGGAATCCTCAGATCCCCAAAATATAGCAAAAGCAGAATCCTTGGGAGGAAAACAAGTGCCAGGACTAATTTTCACTCAGAGTGTTTCTGAAAGCCTTGGAAACCTTGAATTTTGACTTTAATGACCAATTGCACCATATATATATGACAGCTGACAACATTTAGGGTTTCCCTAATGTGTTAAAGTTAATAGGATGAATAAGAATTAGACCCTGCCACCCAGCACCGTGATCTGGATCCATCCAGAATGATCTAGATAAACAAGAGAGTGAAGAAGCTGAGATTTCAGAACAATATAAATAAAAAATATTCCCAGCCTGGACACATTCCAGAGAAACTGTAGATCTCCAAAGCAAAAGAGAAGACCTCAACAGTGGTGGATAAGTTTGGAGAGGTGGTCATCTTCAGAGTAAGGATAAACTAACAGCCTCTCAATCGCAGCAACGAAGGTAGAACATAATGGAATTACATCTGTGTTGACTTAGAGAAAAAATGCCTGTTAACCTAGAATTCTATTCCTGACAAATAAGAAAGAACACAAATAAGGTCATTTTTAGACAACAAAACAAAGTTTACTATTAACCGCTCTCTCCACACAGGAGAGAAAATGGATAGTCTCCAACAAAGAGAAGAAAGGTAAACAAAGATATTTGTAAAAATGAGTGTAAAACTTAGCAAATATTGATTGCATAAAAGCAAGAAAAAAAGATAGATAAAACCCTAATTTGGTTTAAGTTAAATTTAAAAAATTGTGTGCTAAATAGGTAGAGTAATTGTAAAGAAATAGAGCATGTGACACCTCAAAAAGTAGAATAGAAAAGGGTAATGTTTGAACAACACTCAATTGATATAAAGATTGGGAAAGGTGAGGAAGATGAGGTGGAGTTTTTATCACTGGTCCTCCTGAAGTAACAGGTATTACCAAGTCCCTAGAGAGCTGTTAGGTACAATCAGCTGGTCCTTTGAAATCAGAATATGGGTTAATTGACACTTTAGAACTCAGCTGTTAACCTCTTCTTGTCAATTCCAGGAAAACAAATGACTTACATTACCATTCTTCAGAATTAATTGGGAAGGGGCAGAGTTCACCTAGGAATGAGCTTTTTTTAGGGGGGAGGTCGTTAGTATTAATACAGGTGGATCTGATGTGAAGCTAGGGCTGTGAACCAGTCTTTATTAGCTGTAACTCGCATGTTTTCTTTGGTACAAAATGTGGAGACTGATTTTGTTTTTGAATCAAAAATCATTTCATGTTGTAATGATGTATAACATCAGGTTATTCTATTCTAAGAAAAATTGCAGAATTCTTTTCCTGTACTGTATATAAGTCAAATATCCTGTAGTGTAAATTACAAAGACTGTTTCAGTATGTTTCAATTTTATTTTCCTTAAAATCAAGGGAAACAGTGCAAATACTGGCCTTTTTCTCAGAATTCGTTTTTATCTTAGGTGTTATTATTTTTAAATGTGGATTCTCCAAATGTTAGCAAAATATATCAGGGCCAAAAAGAATAAGAAAGAGTCATTTCTCTCAATAATTTAGACTTTAAATACATAATTCTGCTTTCTTAGAAAAATTTCTAATTTTCATTTAATGAACACGTGATAATGTATTTAAGGAAATGAGCTTACTAAAATGTTCTTTCATATTTATTTGTATTGCAGACAGGTGACATTAATTGAATAGATAATGAAAAATCTACTTTATAATTTAAGGGTCTAATCAAAGTAGTTAGAGCTCTGAGTGATTCAATTATTTGATTTGATTAATCTGATGCAGTATAATGTTTTTTATTTAGAGAAACCAAAAAGTTTGGGTGAAACTCTATATGTGAGATGCAGGATGTCAAAAAGTAAAGCTTAATTTTTAGGGATGTGGAATACTAAAATATCTTACCTCTGGATATTACATTAGAATTTTCCAAACTTTCTAGTATGTTGAATTATATAAAGAATGAGGATTGTGTCTGTGGGTGATATTTTTAATTAAATTAATTTTTTTCTTTATAAACTGAATTCTCTTCTAAGTCTGCTAGCTTTCTTGTTTGGCCTTATAAATAATTATTGTTTTTTGATCATGTTCAGTGTGAGTAATTTTTCTCTACATATGAAACCTTACATTAAGAAATATATCTGGTTAATTTTAGCGTGTTTAAGAAACATGTTGTCATATGCTGTTTGCCTTAGATTAATTTTCATTCATTTTAAGCCCCTGATTTTCTGACTTAATTATCAATTATATTGCTATGTCTTTGATGATCAAAGAGACAGTAACAACTTCCTTTTAAAAACTATTGATTTCACTTCTTATTGCAGTCTCCAAAGAGCCTCCGGCTCACTCAGTGAGTGAGTGCGTTATTTATATCCTTCTGATATCCAGGCCCTAACGTCTTAGCTTCTTCTTTGACTGTGAGCCTCAATAAGAAAACGCTTTGTTACAACTAAAATAAATTAAATTTTAGTCTGAATGTACAAAATATTATGCTTTAATTAAAGATATATAGTACACAAAGAATTTTTCTTCCTCAAAACAATTTTTATCTAAGTTCTGCTAACCAGCGTATTTTCTTACCAGGTAAGAATGGTTTATGCTTGCATTTATAATTACAAAGGTCTTTAAATGCTATTTGCCTGTCAGGAATCTGGAAGAACTACTCAGCTGGCGTTATATGGCAACTAAACCTTTATATTCCCAAATGAGCATAAACACAGAATATCACAAGGCAGAGAAAGATTACTCTGTGAGCATACACAGAACAAAAAAACAAGGCCATCCCACAGCCACAGAAATGTCCAAAAATCTCCCTCCTCTCTGACACAAGTGATGTTTGCCTTATTACCAACGACAATGCTAACCCCACTTTATGCCTTTCGTGTCCTAGATAAATATTATTTATATTTATTTGTATTAATAATATTATGTTAATAATTAATCATATAATACTAATTTTATATTTTATAATACACATAATATATAATTATATAATACTAATGTTATGTTTATATGTTCTAATACATATTGTATACACAATATAATACACATTATAAGATAAGAAATATATAATTTTATTTAAATAATTGTAATTGTATGTTTATATTATATAATTATATTTATAATGTATTTATATACATTCATATAATCAATTAATATAATAAATAATTAATAATACTACTATAATTTGTGCTATTATTGTTGTAATATTGCCCTCTTTTTTGACAGCATCTAATCCAGGACTGGCCCCTGCTTCCTTGAGTCATTCTCCTTAGGATTATTCAGCATAGGCTCAAATTTCCTATAAATCCCTTTCCAAGTCCCTCTTACTGACATGGCCTATAGTTATTCTGGAGCATGCTCACCCTTGCTGTACCAAAATAAATAAACCTGACTTTGTTTATGTATTCGTTTTAGGTTTTACTACAGGTGTAACATCATTCAGTTCATCACAGTCTGTAGATGAGCATCGTCTTGAACGTGTCTTTACTTTCGTGTATCCTCAGGTAGGCGCTTACTGAAACCACAATGAATACAATGTCAATGACTTCATTTGTATTGCTCTGAGGATCAAATGAGAAGATAATTGTTTACGAATTATAAAATGATATTTAAATTTTAGTTGTTAATGTTATGATATTCCATTATCCTATTATTTAGGCAAAATTCCATTTCTGCTCGCCCACTGCCCACTGAGGCCTGGCGTTTTGTACTAGCTGTCACTGAGAGCAAACACTACCCTCTGCACTGCTACCTAGAGCTAAGTCTGATTCCCTAATATGTGTCATCAGTGCTTTACTAATTAAAGAGGCAGTGCTCAAAAATAAATTGCTGTATTTTCTCTACATACCTCCAAGACTTTTGTGGTTGATGTTTTTTGGTCAACTCCATTGACCCTGATTGTAAATAGTTTATATGAAACAGAGTACAATAGGCAAGTTCTCCAATAATAAGGGTGTTTCCTGAATTTCAAGGGAAAAAAAGTCATGAGGAAATGTTAAAGTATTTCTTACAAAAAAGTGACATAAAGAATTATTCAGTTGTGATTTATGACGTATGTAGTAAACTGATTACAGAAATGGCCCACATTGTCCAACACTCTTTGTGTCCGTGCACTTAGTACATTTTTTGCTCCCCCAAAAAACTGTTACGAAAAATCTTTCAGTTGTAATTTCTAACATCTATGGTAGATTGAGCACAAAAGTCCTCCAATTCTCCACTTCTCCCTCCATTCTGAACTGAAGTATTGAGAGGTGGTTCATGTTTCTGCTGTCTCTCAGATCCCTGCTGAACAATGAGAAGAATGGTAGAGGATGAGAGACCATATTCAGGAGAATAAATTCAGGTGAGGTCATCCTTGCCCATCCATCCCCCAGCTGACCTGCCACGTGCCTGCAAATGCGTGAACAAGCTCACCGGAGATCCACAGATTTAGTCCAATTAGCTGACCTACAGACTCATGAGCAACAATAATGGTTATGGTTTTATGCCACTGAGTTTTCAGGTGGGTTTATTACACAGCAATACCTAATTAATACATCTGTATTAAAATTTAGAAATTAATTTCATATATAATCTAAATAGCTTATTGGAACAACAGTTGATACTAGAATTTGGCTCATATGCAAAATAAATCTCAATATATAATGCAATAAGTAGTTTTTCTCAAACTTTCTCAATTAGCCCTACTATGGTTTATATCAACTTTAAAAATTATCATTAACATAGAATAGGGATCAGAAAGCTTTTTTGTAAGGGGCCAGATGGTAAATATTTGAGGTTTTTCAGCCATACAGTCTGTCACAACTACTCAAGTCTGCCATTGTAGCACAAAAGCAGATGTAGGCAAACATAAATGAATGGGTATGGATGTGTTCCAATAAAAATTAATTTATCAAAACAAGCTCTGGCCTTAGTGTGCCAACCCCGGACATCGGATTTAATCTCTTGTTTTTACTGCCTATTGTTAAGAAATCTACATGTGGTAAAATTTTTGAGACCATATGAGGGCTTGGTATATAATACAGTACCTAAGAAATCACAGTGGCGGATCCCAGAATTTAAATATTCTTAGTGGCTTAGGATGCATATTTCATAGATTCTTCCTGAGAAGTACAGTTTTGTTTTGTTTTATTTTTCTGTTTCTTTGACATTTTAAATTATATTAAATCCAGTTTATTATTGTAATTGCAAAATAAATTTATTATCTAGCAGACAGAAGTGTAGTTATTTACGAATACTTCTCAGTGTGAGCTAATTTAGTCATAAGCAAAACAGATCTTTTATAAGCATTATTTGTTCATCCTATAATCACTCAAATGAGTTATTTTTATGGGTAGTGCCACTTCAGCATTAAATATTGACCTAAATGTTAATCTTTCATCATACTTGAAATATTTTAAAATAGTACACTGTGACATAGGGTTAGAGCATGTAAATATTATATCACTTGTCAATTTTTATACTTTCTCATTTGAAAATATCATCATTAAGAAAATGATAAAGCAAAATTAATATCTTTTCCTTTGCCTCATGCATTTGAACTATATTTGTATGTCATTTGATCCAGAAAATACAATTCTAAAAACCTTGCATTCTGATATGTCACAAACAAGAGGTTTCTGAAGGTCTGAATAACAGGAGCATCCTAAAAGCTGTGCATTTTGAAATGTGCTATGATAAATAGTAAGAATTGGTTTTTAATGAAACTAACATTATCCAATCAGGAATTTTAATTGCCATACAAGAATTTCAATGATAGATAATGCCTTTCTTTTCTATTCTGGAAGCCAGTAGCTCTTTAAATTGGACTCCTTTGTATACGCCTTATTATTGCAAGTAGAAATTTCACTTATCATTATTAATATTTTTCTCTTATAGAAAAGTTGGCGGTCTCACCAAGATCACCCACATGGTATTCACCCATCAGATCTAACAAAAATACTCTTTGGATATGATAATACAGAGGCATGTACTTGCCATTGACTACCAGAAATTAATATGCAGAATTAAGCTCCAATGACTCAGAGTAAAACCTGGCTTGATAAAGCAAAATTTAGTAATTGCCTTCCCTTGCCTGTATTGTTGGTTTGCAGCCTCGGAGTTCCTGGGGTGAAATTTGAAACTGGCTCCATACACAGAGGGTCAGGAGATAATGAAGAAGGAGGCAGACCACTCCAGATTGGTGGGTGGCAGGATTAATAAGCAAAAGAACTTACATATGAGGCTTGTCTTGGGCAGCCTCAAGATGAGTAGATCTCTGCACCTGCTCTCCAGATTTTGAAAAGTTTATATAGAAACCTTGCCTTGGTTTAGTCACATATTCAGTCCAGATGGTCTCAACAACACATTGCTCTCTCAAGACTGCATTTTTGAAAATGGCTCCCACTTTGGGAATGGTGGCCAGAACATACATCCCAGGACAATCCAATTGCCCAGGTCAGCTCACAGGTCGACCAGTGGTCATGTCCTCTGAGAGGACCTCCCCCAACATGTATCACTCCTCAACCTCCTGCTCCTGTTTCTTTCACCTTCCAAATAAACTACTCGACCTTCCGTCTTCATCTGGGCATCTGAGGAATTCAGTCACAATGCAAAATTGGTAAGTGTCATCCCTCTGACAATTGTTTTATCAACAGTGATTGTGTAACTCTGAGATATCAAACCAAAATATAATTTCCAACATTTGGATTGTTTTAAGTTAAGTTGATTAACAAATAAACTTTGATTATTTGGACACTTTCTAAGGGAAATTAAAATCTATAAAGAGAGAAAACCAGAGTCCTTAGTCATAAAGCAATGTTTTGTTTATTTTTTTCTTGTCTATATAAAAACATAGTAAATTATAAATAAGAGCGTAAACTCAATGTCATATGTGAGTTACTTATAATATGCTTAAAATTAGTGTTTTTCAAAAATGTTATGTTTTGTTACATATTTATTTATATATTTTAAGAACATTCACATGAATATTGTCATTATTAATCAGAGCAACTTATAAATAATGAAGAGGAATAAAACACTAACTCAGAAGAAAATTGTTCTTAAGAGACAGTACATGTCAGTGTGTCCTGCCTAGAAAACAGACGTTCTCAGCAGAACACTCTTATTTCCTAAGACCCTGTTAACTTATTGTGCTTTTCATATAATTTTGTCATGTTCTTGCATTGTTTTTAGTAAAAGTTCCAACTTTTACAAAAGATAAAATTTATAAAATTGTTGATTTTCTTCATTTGAAGAATATCGTCTAGATTAATTATGTAAACAAGACTACAACTCTTTCTTGTCCTGAGATACCTATGACTTATGCTTATCTATTGATATAATAATGTCTCCTCTGATAAGTCTTTTTAACATTGTCTTTCTAAAATCAGGCCCTGAATTAAAAGTGGCTGCTGGGTAGTGCCAAAGGCTCGCTGGAGAAACTTGTAACTGTGAGGCATGGAATCAAGAGTAAGGAGGGATGCTAAAATAAGCAGGTATGGAAAACATTTATATTTTCTGTGTTTTTAATTAGCTCGATAAGGCAATGCAAAGTCTTTTTTATCAAGACCATAATTTTAATATAAATACGTTTCAACTATATTATATTTTACAATTGATATAAATATATTCTAATCATTATTCACATGAAAACTCTAGCACGGTATTTGTTAGCAAACTGAGTTTTAAGAAAATTTTGTTTCTAGGAATAAAATAAAGTTGTCAATGTTCAAAATCTGAACACATGCTCTGTAAGATAGATTAGAAAGTCTGGGAAATTTGCAAATGCCCTCACTGGTCTCAATATCTTCTGACTCTCAGGGTAACCGTTAACTGACTCCCTATGATGTAGTTGTGTTTTATGCCCCAATAAGGAGTTCTATTTTCCTCCATTGTGATCTTCTATTAATAGGTTGCCAGCATTATTCTCTTGTTATTGCTTAAAAGCTACAAGTTACAAAGCTGCAAGTTACAAAGAAGAAGTTAAATCTCCTGGGAGAAACAACAAACAAGACCAGTGTCTCAGAATGTTGGCAGAAAAGGTCATAACAAGTACTGTTGATGGTTGATAGAGAAAGTAGGGCCAGAGGCTCAGGCTCTCAGCACCAGGTGACTTGGCTTCTGGAGCCGACATCTCACCTACAGGGACCGAGTCAGGGTTTCCAGGTTTATTGCTGAAGCAGATGATTTCATGAGATGAACTGCTGACTCAAGATCAAAAGAACAAGAACTAGTGATGTAGGTCTGCATGGAACTGAAGGAGAAAGTTTAACTGTAGTCATTTGCCTTGAAATATGGTTGATGTGTTGTGGTAATATCCTGTTTTGGCGTGGGACTGTAAGAAAACCTTTCTTTTTTTATCTAGCCATCCATTTGAAAGGACTTACTTGGGAAAACTGCAATGATGCAACTTTTGAATGGTGGCTTCTTCTGACTTATCTCTTAGAATTCATGAAAAAAATACCTTATGGGTAATTGCATATGTATTATAAATTAATGAAGAGTAACTAAAGAAGATGATTCTTTTGGAAACATGGAATATGTTGATAATTCTTGGGTGAAAAAATGATTAACTATTGATCTAAGTGATTTTTGAGTCCTTTAATTTTATGGCAAAATAATTATTGGATAGGGAAAACAAAAACCAAATTTTCAACCATGGCCATGCCAGACATGTAACGTTTAAAGGAAAATGCCATTTGCTTAGATATGACATTCCACAATTAAGAAAATAAAGGCTATGCTTCGTACATGGAGGTTATGTCTCCAAATTCCCCTTATCAAACAAGTTTATTGCTGCTCTGGGCTTACAGGATCCAGCCTTACAAGTAATATAGAATGCTATTTCATGGCAGGTACATGGGTGAACTTGGAGATTCTGGTTTCCAGCCTTGGAATGGATGACAAGAAAGGGGCAATGAAATTATGTTTCACATGAGAAATATGGCGAGAAAATAACTCTAGGTGCTTTACAAAGCCTACAGGTTTAGTATTTTATAGTTCTACTTTTGTTAACCATACCACAAGGTTATCATTATATATCAATCAACATCACCAGCTGTCCCTATGTAAATAAAAAGGGCAAAATGGAACAGATTATTGAATTGATGGCTCTGAATAAGAAAAATCACTATTTGATCAAATCCATGTTGTAGTGGATGACCACCACAAAGTACTGGGAAAGTAAGCTATCTGGCCCTTATCTCCACCACACATTTGGGCTGTAAGAGAACAAAAAGTAGGTGAAAAAGAGCTTATATTCCTCAAAATCTGAGCTAAACAATCAATTATAGGAACTTCTTGAAGGCCATGAAAATTAAAGCATTCCCAAGTCCTGAATTTTGAGATTGGCCTTGTGACAGATGCATTTTTTCCACTAAAATTGACTCAAGCTTATCCAAATGGAATTATATCTGACTATATAGTAATTTGAACCATAAATACTGCTTTAATCCTTTATTCCAGGAGACAGTTATTCTGAAAGTCAGACTCCCTTGCATGTGTTTTCCTATTACTAGAAAACTTTCACTCAGTGCTCAAAAGTTGTCTACAAATTGTTTCTTTGAAAACACACAATACACTCTCACATACCAGATAGTAGAAACTGACAAATACCTGAGACAGATCACAGAATTTTCGAACCCCAGGAAAACTTTCAAACCTGTGAAAATCTTATGCCTATGGAAGGATTCTCACATACTACCCTCCTTAACACCTGTTAGAGGCTTAATTTCACTTGATAGAGGTAAATTGGACTCTGATTATGTTCCGATAATCTGTTATTCAATGAAGGAGGTAGAGGAAGAAAATCCTGTTCTATCAAGTAGGAAATTCAAAGGAAACACTACTTTTCTCTTCATTCAAGAAGGTCAATTGATATCTTTATATTTATATCTGACAGTGAATATCATTGGCTTACTTTTAAATGGATATTTGCTTTATTTAACAGTGTACTTGCATATAAAATTTATTGCATTTTGATTATTCAGCAAATTTTTGCTGTGTCAATTACGTGCCTAGCATGGTTTTGGTGATGGTGACATAGCCATGAACTAAGCAGACAAACATCCCTGCTCTTCAAGAGCTTGAACTTCAGCAGTTTGGAGTGAATGGAAGCAACAAAGAATAATAATCCTGATAAATATGCAAACTATGCAAACCTAATAAATATGCAAAATATGCAAATACAGTATGTTATTCAGTGAAATGATATTGAAAAAAAGTGGAGCAACAAAAATGGGATGAGAGTGCAGTGTGCATTGGAAGGTGGAAAGTGGCACTATTAAGAAGAATGATCTGGATAAGCCTCATTGAGAAAGTAACATTTGAACAAAAATTGGAAGGAGGTAAGGGATTTAACCACGTGGCTACCTGAATGCCAAATAATTCAAGCAAAAGAAATAGCTAGTCTAAATTAGGAACATGATAGGAGTTTTCAATGAGTAGCCAGGTCACCTGGCTGGAGTAATGTAAGCAAGAGGGAGCTTACTCAGAGAGGAGGTCAGAGACATCTCCAAGAAGCAAGTTTGTACTCTGAGAGAAACAGAGAGTCACATTTCACTGATGTCTTAAAGGGATCATTCCAGCTGATATGTTAAGAAAATACCAGGAGGGTAAGGGCAGAGCAGGAAGAACTTTTAAGAGACAATTCAGTAATCTAGGTGATGAGTGATGCAGTATGAACCACGATGGGGGCATTGGAAGTGGGAAAAGCAATATATATATATGTATATATAAATAAAAACATGTATTTTATGTATAATATACATAGGTATAATACATATGTATTTATATTACATATATCTATCTATACTTACACACACATACACATACATATATAATTTGAACATCAGTAATATAAAATATACTTCTTAAAATTGCAGATAGAATATAATTTGCTATAGAACTCAGACACATGCACACACACACATATGCGTGCATAAATTCTTTTAAAAAATAAAAGTAATATACAAACAAGCTTGGGTTGAAGAAGGAAAAAAAACAAAATTAAAGATTTTTTCCAAAATGGTGAAATGACACCCCTCAAATCTATGGATCTCAGTTAAAACATTTTCTCAGTAAAGGTTATAGCAACAGTTGCCTATATTAATAAAAAATTTAAGCATGAAAATTACTGAATAACACACTCAACTCAAAATGATAGAAAATGAGTACCAAAGTAAACCAAAAAAAGCAGATAAAAGGAATTAATAAAAATAAAACAATTTTTTCCAGCTTTAATGAGGCAAAATTGACAAAATTATAAGATATTTAAAGTGTACAATGTAGTGATTTGCTATGCATATACATTGTGAAAGGCTTTCTCCCATTGAGTTAACACATCTCCCACCTTACATATTTACCTTTTTTTTTTGAAGGGAGGGGAGAACATTTAAGTTCTGTTGTCCTAGAAAATTTCAATCATTTAGCAATTTGGAAAATAGAAAAAAAAAAAAGAGTAGAACTAATAAGCCTATAAACTCGTTGTTTGGGAAAAATCAACAAAATGGGCAAAATATCAGTTAACTTAAGTAAATTTAAAATCTAAAAATCTAAACCCCAGAAAGAAACAGATTACTTTTATAGAAGAAATAAAGAAGTTAATGCATAACGAGAGGAACTAATTACAAAGCTTGCCCATAAAAAAGTTTCAGACACGGACAAATTTGTGGAAGAAGTCTAGCAAAGATCAAATAATTGTAATGCAACATATGTTATCCCAGGGTATAGACTAAGAAGGAAAATATCCACATTTGATTTATGAAGCTAAAATCACTTGAATCCTTCAACCCATCAAAGATTGCACTAAACAGAAAAGCTACAGGCTGATCTTAATTATGACTATTAATGCAGAAATCTTGTGTAAAATACTAGCAAACAGAATTCAACAGTTCATTTAAAATAGAAGGCATCAGGACTAAATGGGATTTATTCCAGGGATACAAGGATGGTTTCAACATTAGGAAACCCAAAAGTGAAATCCACTCTATTAACAGCTCTAAGGAGAAAAAATATAGGATTATCTCCATAAATGCAAAAAAGGTGTGAGACAAAATCCAGCAAGCTTCGGGATTAAAAAAAAAAACAACAACAAACATACAGCTTAATAATAGAGAAAATCATAGATTCTTCTTTGATACAAAGTATATGTACAGAGGCCAATGGGTGAGCATGAATTTGTGTTAAGGAACTAATACGTAGCTAGTATAGTTGGAGCTTAGGATGTGAATGTGAAGAAACGAGGTTAATTAAGGGATAAAGGGTTTGCACGATGTGTTGAGAGTATTTTATTTTATTTTGATGATATTAGAAAACCATTAAATATGGTCAGGAGGGAATTCGAATGATCAACTTTGGATTTTGTGAAGATCACTGTTTTCCATGTGTGTAGAGAGAACGAACGAAAGTGAGGCAAGGAGACAGATGGCGAAGTTGGTGCTTTCATGTTGATCCGAACAGTGGGGATCTGTGGGCAATGGGGTGTGGGGAGAACACAGAGCACATAGTAGGACCTTGATAAATGCAGTACTTAATTCACGGACATAACAAAATAACCAAAATACAGTTTGTTCATCTGATTCTACTTAAAAATCTTCCAAGATCTTGCAATAACTTGAAGTCAATGTTATTGATTGCAAAAATTATTTCACAAAGACAGAAACTAATAGAATACTAAGTAATAGGGAGCTTACTTCACGACTTCTATCTTTTCTGTTATTGGAGTCTAAGCTGTGGATTTCTTTTTTGTTAACACTGCTTCCTTTTTCTAATATTTATAATGTTTTGTTTGATTTTTTATTTGTAGAATTTAAATAGCTGCAAAAACAACATATAAAAGAAGCTCTTTTAACAAAACAAACAAAGCCTATTGCACTCAGATATGCAAAAAACAAAATTTATAAAATGTAAGAAAAACTTCTCAGGGGCACGAACTATGTGACATGATTTTTCTCTAGCGTCTGTACAGTGTCATTTTCTACATCCTGTATTTAATGACATGAGAGAAAGGAATCACATTTGCAGCTGCATATATTTACATTTTTGAAACTATCCTTACAAGAGTTAGTGTGTTGTCACTCTCCACTAGATAAAGTCTCTTGTTTTCCTGTGATTATGAACAATGTACATAATTTAAACTTCAAGTTTCTCATCATCTCAGTGGTTTCTACTATCATCAAAATCTTTACAGAATGCACTTAGAGACAAATACAAGAAAGTATGCTATGAATTGTTAAATGATGAAAAGTATAGTAGAATTTTAAGAGGGAAACCATTGGGTTTATAGCGGTGAGGAAGTTATACTGTGTCTTGAAAGATGTGAGGGGATCTCGAGTCAAGATGGCGGCGTAGGCAGACTCTGAACTCTCCTCCTCCCATGGACACAGCCAATTTACAACTACTCGTGGAAAAATTACCCCTGAGACAGAACTGAAAACTGGATGAGAGGAACTCCTGCAACAAGGGACAATCCTAACTGAGGTGGAAGAGGCAGAGGCTCCCTTGTGGAGAGGAAAAACGCCGCCTTCACAAGCCGCCAGCTTCACGGCCGCCTGGAGCAGCTCACAGGTACGCAGCCTCCCTGGAGGCGCGGGGCCCTGAGCCGGGAGCGCCCCTGCTGGGGGCATTTTGTGGACCCAGCACAATCGACACCAGCGGCATAATATCGGACTTTGCTGCTACTAAAACATTAGGGAGTAGCCCCAGAAAACCCGGTTCACAAAGAAACCAAAACCGGCTCTTAAAGGGCCCGCGCACAAACTCACCCATTCAAGAAAGCATCCTAAAATCACCAGAAAGAAAGGTGCACAGTGCTTTGGTGACAAGAGACTCACCTAATAGGCCCTGTGTGCATCTCGGTGAGGGGTGAGATCTCCAGGGACTGGGACATTGGCGGCGGCCATTGTTGTGGCCTGGTGTGGGCGTGCTGACACACACGCCATTAGAGTTCTCCCTGAGGCCTGCTAGCCCAGGGTCTGCCCCACCCACTAGAGCACCGATTTAATCCAGCTCAGCCAGGGCAGGCAGCCCACCCTAGAGACTGTCCCACCCAACAACAAGCCCTCAGGCAACGTGTGGGCCTGCATAGATTGGTGACTGGATTCTCTGCAGCCTGGCAACTGAGCCGTCTTTAGTGGGGCAGGGTGTGCACAAGGAGCGGGTGGAGAGTGTGGGGCGGTGGCGGAGTGTGTGGGGCTCCCGCCGTGGAGAGACTGGGTCCGCTTGGGGAGGTCGGGGTGCTCACATGGGGCGGGACTGTGTTGACTGTGTGCTTGGACCTGTGGGCGGCAGGGCTTGTCAGCTGCAGAAGACTTGTGCTTCTCAAAGATCCACATAGGGGGTTTGCCCCACCTTCCAAGGCCTGAAACAATTGGGTGCTCCTGTGCCTGAGGCCAGCCCCACCCAGCTGCAATCCTAAGAGAGCTGACAAGAGACCAAATAGGCTAGAGGCTTACAGCAATTGTAAGGCCCTGAGCCTACAACCTGCCACGCTGGGGGCCTACTCACTTAAAAGAAATACTGCAACACAAATGTGGTATTAGAACTTGCAGCCAACTGTGCTGGGGCTCCCCACACCTCATAAAGAGACTGAAGGGCCCACAACAACTACAAGCAGCAGAGCATTACAACAGCTGGCCAGGAGCATAACTCGGCCTCCCTGGGTGCCTACAGGGAGAACAAACAGGCCACAACAGAAGGACACACGTAGCCCACATAGGGGTCACCCCTGGAACATTGAGAACTGAGGGAAGTACACTGGAAGCCTCCTAAGGCATCACTTACATAAGGTCACCTATCCAAGATCAGGAGACATAGCTGACCTACCTAATATGTAGACACAAGCACAGGGAAAGAGGCAAAATGAGGAGGCAAAGGAATACATTCCAAGTAAGGGAACAGGACAAAACCCCAGAAAAGGAACGAAGTGAAACAGAAATGAGCAACCTACCTGACAGAGAGTTCAAACTAAGAGTGTTAAGGATGCTCACTGATCTGGGGAGAAGAATAGATGAACTCAGTGAGAATGTCAACAAAGAAATGGAAGATATAAAAAAGAACCAATCAGAAATGAAGAATACACTACTGGAAATGAAAAATTCATTAGAGGGACTCAAAAGCAGAGTAGAGGATACAGAAGAACGGAACTGTGAGCTGGATGAAAGACTAGAAGAAATTACCCAAGGTGAACAGGTAAAAGAGAAAAGAATTAAAAAGAGTGAGGACAGTCTAAGGGACCTCTGGGACAACATCAAGCACACTAACACCCGTGTTATAGGTGTCCGGGAAGGAGAAGAGCGAGACAAGGGGTCAGAGAATCTATTTCAAGAAATAATAGATGAAAACTTCCTTAACCTAAGGAAGGAAACAGACATCCAGGTACAGGAAGCACAGAGAGCCCCAAACAAGATAAACCCAAAGAGGCCCACACCAAGACACATCATAATCAAAATGTCCAGAATTAAAGATGAAGAGAGAATTCTAAAAGCCACAAGAGAATGTCAAGTCACATACAAAGGAAACCCCATAAGGCTATCAGCTGACTTCTCAGAAGAAACCTTACAGGCTAGAAGAGAATGGCACGATATATTTAAAGTGCTAAAAGGAAAAAACTTACAGCCAAGAATACTCTACCCAGCAAGGTTATCATTCAAAATGGAAGGAGAGATAAAAAATTCCCCAGAAAAGCAAAAATTGAAGGAGTTTGTCACCAAGAAACCAGTGCTACAAGAATTTTAAAGGGACTGATTTAAGGGGAAAAGAGAAGACCACAAACAGGAAAAATTATCTATTTCCATGATTAGAATATAATGGATACAAATACACAAAAAAGAGTTTAGATATGACATCAAAAACATAAAAGGATGGAGGAGGGGACTTAAAGAGTACAGCTTTCAGACAGAGGTCAAACTAAAGTGACCATCAATTCTGTATAGAAGAAGAAAGGAACAGAGAAGGACTACTAAAACACTGAGGAAAAAAAAAAAGTTAAAAAATGGCAGTAAGTACATACTTATCAATAGCTACTTTAAATGTCAATGGACTAAATGCTCCAATTAAAAGGCATAGGGTGGCTGACTGGATAAAAAAACAAGACCCATATATACACTGCATACAAGAGACACACTTCAGACCTAAAGACACTCACAAACTGAAAGTGAAGGGATGGAAAAAGATACTCCATGCAAATGGCAATGAAAAGAAAGCTGGGGTAGCAGTACTCATATCAGACAAAATAGACTTTAAAACAAAAACTGTAAAAAGAGACAAAGAAGGGCATTACATAACGATCAAGGGAACAATCCAACAAGAGGATATAACACTTGTAAATATCTACGCACCCAATGTAGGTGCACCTAAATATATAAAGCAATTATTAACAGACATAAAAACAGAAATAGACAGTAACACAATAATAGTAGGGGACGTTAACACTCCACTTACACCAACGGATAGATCATCCAAACAGAAGATCAATAAGGAAACATTGGCCTTAAACGACACACTAGAACAGATGGACCTAGTAGATATATACAGAGCATTCCATCCAAAAACCGAAGAATACACGTTCTTTTCAAATGCACATGGAACATTCTCCAGGATTGATCACATATTAGGCCACAAAACAAGTCTCCATAAATTTAAGAAGATTGAAATAATACCAAGCATCTTTTCTGACCACAACGGTATGAAACAAGAAATCAAGTATAGGAAGAAAATCAGAAAAGCCATAAACACGTGGAGATTAAACAAAATGCTACTGAACAACGACTGGGTTAATGAAGAAATCAAAGAAGAAATCAAAAAATACCTGGAGACAAATGAAAATGAAAATACGACATGCCAGAATTTATGGCATACAGCAAATGTGGTTCTAAGAGGGAAGTTTATAGCGATAGAGGCCTATCTCAACAAACAAGAAAAATCTCAAATAAACAATCTAACAATGCACCTAAAGGAACTGGAAAAAGAAGAACAAACAAAGCCCAAAATCAGTAGAAGAAGGGAAATAATAAAAATCAGAGCAGAAATAAATGAAATAGAGACCAAAAAAACAATAGAAAAATTAATAAAACCAAGAGCTGGTTCTTTGAAAAGATCAACAAAATTGACAAACCTTTAGCTAGACTCACCAAGAAAAAAAGAGAGAAGACACAAATAAGTAAAATCAGAAATGAAAGAGGAGAGGTTACAACAGACACCTCAGAAGTACAAAAGATTATAAGAGAATACTATGAAAAGCTATTGCCAACCAATTCGACAATCTGGAAGAAATGGATAAATTCTTAGAATCATACAACCTTCCAAAACTGGATCAAGAAGAAGTAGAGAATTTGAATAGACCAATCACCAGTAAGGAGATCGAAACAGTAATCGCAAACCTCCTCAAAAATAAAAGTCCAGGACCAGACGGCTTCCCGGGTGAATTCTACCAAACATTCAAAGAAGACTTAATACCTATCCTTCTCAAACTCTTCCAAAAAATTGAGGAGGGGGGGAAGCTCCCTAACTCATTCTACGAAGCTGACATTACCCTGATACCAAAACCAGACAAGGACAACACAAAAAAAGAAAATTACAGGCCAATATCACTGATGAATATGGATGCAAAAATCCTCAACAAAATACTAGCAAACTGCATACAACAAAACGTTAAAAAGATTATACACCATGATCAAGTGGGATTTATTCCAGGTATGCAGGGATGGTTTAACATTCGCAAATCAATCAACGTGATACACCACATTAATAAAATGTGGAATAAAAATCACATGATCATCTCAATAGATGCAGAGAAAGCATTTGACAAGATACAGCATCCATTTATGATAAAAACTCCGAATAAAATGGGTATAGAAGGAAAGTACCTCAACATAATAAAGACCATATATGACAAACCCACAGCTAATATCATCCTCAATGGTGAAAAACTGAAAGCTATCCCTCTAAGAACAGGAACCAGACAAGGATGCCCACTGTCACCACTCCTATTTAACATAGTACTGGAAGTCCTAGCCAGAGCAATCAGGCAAGAGAAAGAAATAAAAGGGATCCAAATTGGAAAGGAAGAAGTGAAACTGTCACTATTTGCAGATGACATGATTTTATATATAGAAAACCCTAAAGAATCCACCAGAAAACTTTTAGAAGTAATAAACGAATATGGTAAAGTTGCAGGATACAAAATCAACATACACAAATCAGTTGCATTTCTGTACACTAACAACGAAGTAGCAGAAAGAGAAATTAAGAATACCATCCCATTTACAATTGCAACAAAAAGAATAAAATACCTAGGAATAAACTTAACCAAAGAGGTGAAAGATCTGTACACCGAAGACTATAAAACATTGCTGAAAGAAACTGAAGAAGACACAAAGAAATGGAAAGATATTCCGTGCCCTTGGATTGGAAGAATTAACATAGTTAAGATGTCCATACTCCCTAAAGCCATCTATAGATTCAATGCAATCCCTATCAAAGTTCCAACAACATTTTTCACAGAAATACAACAAAGAATCCTAAAATTTATATGGAACAACAAAAGACCCCTAATAGCTAAAGGAATCCTGAGAAAAAAGAAGAAAGCTGGAGGTATCACACTTCCTGATTTCAAAATATACTACAAAGCTACAGTAAACCAAAATAGCATGGTACTGGCACAAAAACAGACACACAGATCAATGGAATAGAATCGAAAGCCCAGAAATAAACCCACACATCTATGGACAGCTAATCTTTGACAAAGGAGCCAAGAACATACAATGGGGAAAAGAAAGTCTCTTCAACAAATGGTGTTGGGAAAACTGGATAGCCACATGCAAAAAAATGAAAGTAGACCCTTACCTTACACCATACACAAAAATTAACTCAAAATGGATTAAAGACTTGAATGTAAGACCTGAAACTGTGAAACTTCTAGAAGAAAACATAGGCAGTACGCTCTTCGACATCGGTCTTAGCAACATCTTTTCAAACACCACGTCTGACCGGGCAAGAGAAACAATAGAAAAAATAAACAAATGGGACTACATCAAACTAAAAAGCTTCTGCACAGCAAAGGAAACCATCAACAAAACGAAAAGACAACCTAACAATTGGGAGAAGATATTTGCAAACCATACATCTGATAAGGGCTTAATCTCCAAAATATATAAAGAACTCATGCATCTCAACAACAAAAAAACTACCAACCCAATTAAAAAATGGGCAAAAGACCTGAACAGACATTTCTCCAAAGAAGATATACAGATGGCCAACAGACACATGAAAAGATGTTCAAAATCACTAATTATCAGGGAAATGCAAATCAAAACTACAATGAGATATCACCTCACGCCCGTCAGAATGGCTATAATTAACAAGACAGGAAACAACATGTGTTGGAGAGGATGTGGAGAGAAGGGAACTCTCATACACTGCTGGTGGGAGTACAAACTGGTGCAGCCACTATGGAAAACAGTATGGAGATTCCTCAAAAAATCAAGGATAGAACTACCTTATGATCCAGCTATCCCACTGTTGGGTATTTATCCAAAGAACTTGAAAACACCAATTTGCAAAGGTACATGCACCCCTGTGTTCATTGCAGCGTTATTCACAATAGCCAAGACTTGGAAGCAACCTAAGTGCCCATCAAGGGACGAATGGATAAAGAAGATGTGGTACATATACACAATGGAATACTACTCAGCCATAAGAAACGATGAAATCCAGCCATTTGTGACAACATGGATGGACATTGAGGGTATAATGCAAAGTGAAATAAGTCAGAGGGAGAAGGTCAAATACCGTATGATTTCCTTCATTAAGTAGTAGATAACAACAACAATAAACAAACACATAGGGACAGAGATTGGATTGGTGGTTACCAGAGGGGAAGGGGGGAGGGAGGAGGCTGAAAGGGATAATTCGGTACATGTGTGTGGTGATGGGTTGTAATTAGTATTTTGGTGGTGAACATGATGTAATCTATGCAGAAATAGAAGTACAATGATGTACACCTGAAATTTTTACAATGTTATAAACCAATGTTACTGCTATAACCAAAAAATTAAAGAAAAAAAAAAGAAAGATGTGAAAAATTTAGCTACGCAGAGATTAAGTGAATTCCAAACCTTTAGTTCAGATCCGGCATATTCCAAAAAACAGAAGATTTATTTTAAATTAACATGCTAGTAGGGATCCCATTTTCAAGTGAATACTACTGATAGGGAATTTTTACCATCTGTGTAATGTCGAGCACCAAAATATTAACTGCTTATTTTTATATAAATTTATTTTGAATGCTTGGGCCTTGTTACTACTGAATTACATTTTATATGTAAAGGCTCATCTCCTTGTTATCATTCCTTCTTCATGAAGTAAATAAATATGGTTTTGAGTTCTGTCAAAATGTAGAGACCATCTAGTTCATCCAGCTGGTGTTTATAGAGGAAAGGAGGTTTCTAGAACAGAGTGGGTGGTTTAACCTGAAATTTCCAGTTTATTGAGTCAGAGCTGAGGATCGAGCTGAGAAGACAACCAGAGGCTCTGGATTCTAACGAGGCACCCTCTTCTTTTTCATTAGCCATCCATTTAGGCAGACACCAGTATTTCCTCTGAGATTTTAAATATTGATCATAACTGTGAAAGAAGTCTGAAATAGTGCAAAAGCTATGAATTTTTTAAAACTAATAACTATGAGTTAGCAGTGGTTCGTATCTGGCACAAAGTTGGCATTAAAAAATGTACTTTGAAACCTAATTTTATTGTTTTTAAATATGGCTTTTTGTGCTAGGTCTTGTTTTAGTGAAGAAATATTTTGTAATTGGCAAATTGAAATTCAAGCTTAAGTAGTTTTTCTTGGCCAATATTAATATGAAATTGTATGTGAATGCAAATTTTTAAGGAGCTAAAATTTGGTGTCCGAATTATAAATAACACCTTTCAACAAACACTTAAAATATACTTTTAAATATAGAGTCTCATTGACTCTTGAAATTTTCCTACAAAAATGGCATGATTTAAGCTTCATTTTGAAGATAAAGCAATTGAAGCCAGAGTAATCATGGAAATTACCCAAGATAATGTAGTCCAGTAGTGACAGACCTAGATTCCAAATCCACCTGTTGTGGATCTCAGGTAAGTGTTGTCCTCGTTAATATTTCCTCCCTCGCCTTCTTAAATTAAATCTCACCCTTGCCTCTGTGGATTGATATTGAAGTTCAGCTTGCCTTTGTCTAAATAAAGTAAAAATGTCAAATCAATGAAAACTCAATTGATGAACTAGATTATTTTGTAAATGTATGTATTCTAAATTTTCCGCCTGAAGGAGCTAGAAGGTATGATACGTCTTAAGGGAACTTATGGAACAATGGGGAAAAAATTGTAATTCCATTTATTTGCAAGGCTATTGCCCTAATATCTGAATCACAGCTTACCATGACAGTATAAAAACTTGCATTCTCAAAATTTTCAATTTAGTTTTTCCTATGGAGTTTAAGATATGATTGTCATTCTTATTTTCCCAAAGCTTTGTATCATTTTACTACAGTAAAACTTGAGGTATTATGAACACTAATAATGAAAATACTAATATTTCCAGCACACCCTAGGAATTGTCTGGATATATCATTTGTATGGTTGACTGATTTTAAACAGGAAGCTAAAAATTCATTTAGATACTCTCAATGAACATCTCAGTGATTTACTTAGTGAAGGGAAAATCTTTTTCTAAGCGATATAACTACAAATTTTAGTTAATCAACAGTTGCTAGTTGAGCTCCACTTATAATAAAAATAACCTCCATTTCTATAATATTTAACAGTTCAGATGCTGTTGTATAGACACTACCTTGTTAAAGCATCACACCAACTCTTGGAATTACTGAGATGAGTACATTTGACAAGAGAAAAACATCGTGGGGATGACCAAAGTTACATATCTGTGGTCTTTTCATTCCAAACCAATTTGGTTTTTTTCCCCCCACTTATTACATCACGGTATAATTCCACACTAGCCTTACCATTGTGATGAAAGTCGCTAACTTCAAGATGTTTTTTGGTCCAATAAGTGAGTTAAGTCTACCACACACAAAACAATAAAGTAAAAAGAAGAGATTTCCCTAGTGATTGCACTGGCCAGGGAAGGCTTAATATAAGGTGCAAAGTTTTAGGCTGTGTATGCCCTATACACTTTCAAAGGAATCTTTGGAGGTTCATCCAGCTCAGATTAATCTTACTTTCCACCATACCACTGCATTATATTATTTGAACTTTAACATTGCGCTCCTCATGGCTCACCTTCTCTGTAAGTTATACATGATGTGATTGGTTCTTATCTTGAAATCGTGAAGCTTCCAGAAGGTCACAGCCATTATATATTTCATCCCTATATCTCCTATAATACCTGTCAGAGTGGTCCTCAACAAATTTTTGTTGAACTAAAAAATATATAGAAGGTAGATAGGCAGGTTTTGTCCCAATTTCAATGGGGGAAGGAAATTAATATGTTTGAGCACCTATTGTGTGCCAGGCACTTGAAAAAGCACTTTTCCATCCCTTAAGATAGAAATCACTTAAGATAGATACTACAGTCATTAGCATATTTTAAAATGAGGAATCTGAAGCTCTACAACATTAAGAAGATTTTCTGTAGATTATAAGTGACAAAGTCAGGAAGCAGTCCAGTTTTATCTGTCTCCAAACCACCTGCTGCTTTCTTCTTCCTGCTAGTGACTTCCATTAGAGATGTCCTTCAGTAACAAATGGTAAGCCATATTCCAAGTGGGACTATCATATTTGTAATTCTGGTTAAGAGTGTAGGAATCTCGTATAAACTGTGTTCACACAATTCTGGGCTTGACTCAGGTTTCCACTTTTTAGGATTTTCTTCAGAATTTCACACCAAGTTCAGCAACAAATCATCCTGTCTTTAAGAAATGAATTTCCCTCCATGCATTCACGACAGCCCGGCTCTCAATTTCGCTAGGCTAAGGAATATGTCCTGAGTGCCCTGGGCATAGTCTTAGAGAATGACTCCAATTAATCAATTAGCTAAATAGATAATGGAAAGCCAAGTTCGTTCTTTCTTCCTCCCTCCCTCCCTTCCTCGTATCCTTCCTTACTTCCTTCTTTCCTTTTTTTCTTTTGGTGAAAGATATGATTGTCAGGCAGAGTCACCCACATAGTGCTCCAAATGCAGTACAGAATCTTGAGAAGTCAGTGAATCAGAAGGAAACTTGATTAAAACAATAATTTGGAATTGTTTTCCATATGTACATTCATAAGCATTCATTAAATACCTATTGTGTGCCAGGCAAGTTACTTAGACATGGAGAATCAAGCTGAGAGACACTGACTGCCCTGGGCAGCTCACAATCTAGTCAAGCTGCAGTTATGTAAACAAAATTGTTCATAATACAATTGTAACCAAGAAGAACAGAAGAATTACAAAGTATTTAACGGCATCAAGCTTTTTGCTTGCCTAAAATATTCTTCCTCCCAACCACGTTAAAACTACTCCCTCATCAGTGCCTCTGTGAATATCATATGACTATGCTTCTATTGATGACAAACAGCTCTTGTAATTCAGAGGTGTTTTCTGGCATGTGGCAGGTGTTCAATAAACGTGTTCACCAGGTCTGTTACAGATGTCAAATGGACTTAGAGGGGGTTGGTTGATTTGAAGAAAGGAACTTAATTTGAATAAGAGAGGAAAGTGAAATGAGGCTAAGGGAAATGTAGACAATTCTTGCTTTATTCAGCTTTATCAATGAGTTCACACAATGCAACTTACTAAACACCTAAAACACACTTTGTACAACCTTTGCACACTTGTCAAGAGTTCCAATGGGTTCTGAACCAAAAAGCGTGTATACATTAATTTCTACAACTACGTGTATTAATTACTTTCTCTAATGGCTTCAGCTACTGTAGCAGTAAAAATGTTAACCACCCCTTCTTTAGTAACCAGGGGAAGCCATTTAGAGGAAAATTTTGATTTTCTTTTAGTAGAAAATCCAAAAACAAATGGCAGTGAAAAGTGAAGAAATTTTCATGTTTCTCTCCAGTGATGACGTAAGAGAGACGGGTGATAGAGAGGATTTCATTCTGTAAGAGCTGGCACACACATAAGTGGGAAATAAAGTGCAGTCTCCGGGTTTAAGATTCTTGAGACTATATATGTTTTCTTTTTTCCTTCTTTTTTAAAAAAATATTCCAGATCACTTAATATACTTTCTTGCATATTTTAAACACTCAAGAGCAAAGGTACAGTTTGTGAAGACAAATAAGAAGACTCACGTTGACATCTTGCTTTTTGAAATAACAGATTATTGACTTCAGGCATCTCAGGGCATCCCTCTTGGAATCTTTTAGAAATAATTAAAGTAATATTTCTTTTGGTGATTGAATGGCACAAATCTTTGTGCATAGAACTGTGCCTCTCATTGCAGGATGTTTATCATTCCTGGGACTTCCGCAGATTCCACCCCATGAAACACTAAATACCAATGGCACCTGCCCTCCATAATTACGGTGACCACCGAAAATGTTGCTCCTCCCATTCATACACCCCTAGGAGCCCAGTCATTCTCCTTGTTGAAAACACTTTGAGTAGAGAAAAGGGGTTGGATGGAAAGAAAAAGACTGAGTCCCATCTTAATTCAGGTTTTCTTGGTGGTGGTAGATTGTTTTAATTCATTGCATTATATTTTGTTTTGTTTTGTTTTCCCACTCAAGCAACAAAACTCAACTCTGGCTACCTGAGGGGAAAAAATAATGAAAAGGTATTTATCAGAAGAACTATTGGAGTCACCTAAAAACTTGAAGGGGATTTAGAAATCAATGTCGCACTAGAATTTTTGGACCTCCTTACTATTTTCGTTGCTGCTTTGTAAGATGATTTGTCCCCAACAAACTGGGTATTGGAGTATCTCTTATGATATTTCAAATCCCCAGCAGAGAGAGTGGTTGGTCCAGTATTTTTTTTTTTTTTGAGGAAGATTAGCCCTGAGCTAACATCTGTTGCCAATCCTCCTCTTTTTTTTACTGAGGAAGATTGGCCCTGGGCTAACATCCATGCCCATCTTCTTCTACTTTATATGGGACACCGCCACAGCATAGCCTGATAAGCAGTGCATAGGTCCACACCCGGGATCTGAACCTACAAACCCTGGCCGCTGAAGCAAAGCACGCAAACTTAACCGCTATGCCACCAGGCCAGCCCTGGTTGGTCCAGTCTCTTACTCAGGGGTCTCTCAGCTAACCGAATCAGGAGGTTAGCTCAGGATGGACCCCTGGGGAAGTACCGCAGTGCATATTGCCTTATAACTAATTCAGGTCATCGACAACTAGATATATTTTATTAAGCCGTCCCACTAAATTTTAAGTTGTTTGACTTAGATGTCAACAGTTAAAAATGAGAAGATTCCAAGTAAACAGTTGGACACGACTTGAACGGTCAATAATCAAGCAACATGGAGTCTTAATTTCCATATGTCCACAAACGTCTGAAGCCAAGAGGAGTTGCCCTTCGGATTGGGGTACCCACTTCATGTGAGCCGATAATGAACTCCAGACTCTTAAGTTACTTACCTGGTCCTGCCAACAGCTGAGTGTAGGACTCCCACATGTGTTAGTGAAGTGGTTCTTAGAAGTGTCGTTCTCCTGAGATGGACAAGTGAGCTCTCTAAGAGAAACTAATTGTAAATTTCATATTAAGATCAATGTAAATTAAGAAAAGTAAAAAATTACATGCAACTATGATGTATAAAACATGTAGCTTTAAGCTTTTCCATGTTACCATTATTTCTCTATATAGAAACAAATCTAACAATTTTTTCTAAATGTAGAAGGAAAAGCAAAATATGTTGATTTTGAAGAAACAGCCATGCTCTATTTATAATGCCTTTTAAAAGGCAAGTGAGTTTCTGGAATGTGCTGACTACTCTGTTTTTGCCAACTTCTCTTCTGCTCATTAGCTATTTCACATCAAGTAACATGAGAGTCCCAGCTGTACCTATTAATTCATTAGAGAGCTGATTGAATTTTCATCTTCACCTTTTTGAGCTATCAGATGCATATTGATTCCTCATAAAAATGTCTTCACTTGCCTGCTTCTCTTTCACTTTTTATTTTAAACAAAAATACTGATTTGTTCCCTTTTGGATGCATTTTAACTTGGTATTTGCTCGAATCAGCAAAATAGTATAGTTTTTGCTGTTCTTTTTTATTGAGTTCAAACAGTTTATGAAGATATTTCTTCTGAAAAAGGGAACAACTTGTCTTTGGATATTTCTATTTCCAAATGAAATAGAAATTCTTGAAAATTTACCCTGCAATTCAAAAGAATCAGTATGATAAGATGTTTGTTAAATCTATAACAACTAGATTTAATAAAGATTTTCTTAAAGATAAAAATAACAGTTGCCTTGATTTTCAATATGAAGACATATTACAATTAGAGGTAGGAAAAGGGAAGTAAAATTGACATCTAAATTTGCTATCCTCCCCCTGGAAATCTGACTTGGCTCACTATATGAAAGTTTTCTCAAGTGAATGCATAGTCATAGTACTCATTTATCTCAGCACAGTTTTCAAATTGCAACAATATGCTGAACCCAGGAAGAATGCTATTGTTTAAACCAGTTGATAACAATATTGATGAAATAATAACACAATCATATTACATAGTTTTTGGAAATGAAATAATGGGAACTATGATTAGAACTTTTTTTTCTTCTGTATCATTTATCGATACAGAATTGATTATGCCCATAAAATTCTTTTGTCTACTCCTAATCAATATTAAGAATTCACTTCATGTCAAACAGTGGGCACTTAAGATAATCCCAGACAGCTTGGTGAGCAGGAAAATACACCAAACATGCCAGGACCTTGAAACAGCGCTGACTTTGATTTCTGGTTGGTAAGAGTTCTTTTTCTATGAAATCTTGCAATGAGTTTCTATTAATCCTTCAATCGCTCAAGTGACATTAATACAGTTTAATGATTAGTATAAAATGAACTTTCTGTTTGTATTAGTTACCTATTTTTGCATAACAAATCACTACAACCCTAGTGACTTAAAACTACACACGTGCATGGGTCAAAATCCAGGCATGGCTTTGCTTCATCCACTGTTTTGGGTCTCGCACGAGACTGCAGTCAAAGTGTCAGCCGGGATTGGGAGTATATTCTGAAGACTCAGTTGGAGAAGGATCTATTTCCAAGTTCACATGGTACTAGCAGATTTCATTTCCTTTTTGGTTATTGGAATTTCATTTCCTGTTTGGGCTGTCGGCCTGAGGCCTCTCTCAGTTCCTTGCCAAATGGGCCTTCCCAACATGAAAACTTGCTACATCTAAGCTAGAAAGAGGGAGAGTAGGATAGCAGTATAGAAGTTACAATTCTGTGTATCATAATCATGGAAGCAACATCCCACACCTTTGCTATATTCTATTGGTTAGGAGTCTATTGATTAGGTCCTGCCCATAGTCAAGGGGAAGAGAGTATATGAGGCATGAATACCAAGAAATTGGGACCATTGGGAACTATCTTAGAGTCTACCTGCCACACTGTTGTACATACTAAGTGATTCAGTCCTTTGTACATCATCAATCTATTGCATCATTCAAGATAAAATTTTCTAGTGCAAAAATAATGCATTTTTTATGTTATTAAAATTTACACTAAATAAATATAATAGTGCACTGAATCAAATATGCTATTAGCTTTGACGTTATAATTTATTTGAGTAATGCTGCATTTGAACTCCATGAATATGGGTAACTATGATGCTGGTAATCATATCTCAAACACTGTGAGATGTAAAATTTATCCATAAACTTCTTTGTGACAATGTCCATAGTGTTCCTGAGAAAAAAATGTATAAAATATTTTCCAATTTATGCACAGATTTATAGATATTAGAGTTAATAATTTTGTTCAAAGAAGGGAAGATGACAGCTGCCCAACCTCCAAATTGCAGGAGTGTGCTCAGAAAGTTGGGAATCTCATTGCAATGTGAGGTAAATTAGGATGCCATATATCATCGCTTTGGTGACATCTTCAGAAAGGTATGAGCTTTAAAAGAGGCACTTCTGATTTCCAAAGGGAAAAGCTACTTTATGGGGATTAAATTAAGTATCATCATTTAAGGGAGAAATCAACTAAAGCTGAATGAAGAGAATTAAAAACTCTTTCTACCCAGTAGATAACTTTGGTTGGCATGTTATTTCGTATAATATAGTGAATATAAGCTCTAATCGAAAGCAATAGCAAATCCTGATTATATAAATTAATCCTTTCTGAAAACATGTTGTAATCTTGTTTTAAATGTTATTAGATTAGGTACTGCGCAGATCACAAATTTTCACATTTATGAAATCTCCTGTTTAAATAATGAGCTCTGCCAACCAAGTGATATTTGCTCTTGGAGGCACTTCCAAAAGAAGCATTTCCTCCCATGAACTGGAATTTTAACAGTTTGCTCCACATATTTGCCTGATTCTTTTATTTGAAATAACCTGAATTTATATAACCTATTGTGTTGTCAACTTTATACTCTTGAGGCTCATTTATTCAGTTTTTAAGGTTCATTTTAATGAAAAATAGGTGATTTACAGGTGAATTCTTCCTAGCTTTCTGATCAAGTTTATTGTTATCGTATCCAAGGTTAACTCTATTTTATGGAAAAATTGCTAAAAATTGAAGAGCTAACTTGATACAATATGGGACTAGTAATACAATTCTTAATTCGTAGGACATTCTACTGCATAAAGTGTTTGGACTCTTTCGAAAGTACTTTTCTATCAATTACAGGTGTTTTTTACCCTTAGTAAGATGTACAATTTTTCTATTTATAATTTCTTTACGTGTACTACTACAGTCATATGTGATTTAAATAGTACACACTCACACTTCTATATAAAATACTGAATGAGAAATTTCTAGAGGATGAGGTAACCATGAACAGACGTTCCAAAATTTTCTCTCCTTACTCTACTGTAGTGTTTTTTAAACCTATTTTTAGGAATCTATATAGCAGCAGTGTAATAGTAACTGTTGATATAGATCAATGGTGTAAAATATTGGCTCAAATGGATGTATTAAAAATAAAAGTGGGCAATTAATAATTTCATTCAAGGTAATGGAGAACAGAGTGAAATCGATTGATACTATCCTATCTATACATTCTAAACCTATCTTTGCTCACTTTCTTTGAAAATGATAATTAGAAAACAATCATGAGAAAAATTCAATCTTTTATGTGCAACTTAAGAACTATTTAAAGAAGTGACTAGAAATTATTGGTTTATGTGTTTGTAATAAATATACTATGGTATTTAATTTTTACATAAATTCAATCACTTAAGAAATAGGTAAAAGTCAGTTGTAAGAAAGCTAAAGATTTACTTTAGAAATTTTGCTTAATAGCGTTTAAACTTTGAAAAATAGAAATATAATGTAAATAAAATATAATTTTTATTTTTTATGTAAAATATAAAGTAGTTATTAAAAATGTTTAGCTGATTTCTATAAAAATGCTTTCTAAATTATAGATTAGTTCTGCTATTCAAAACGAAAGCCACTACACAGAAGAGTATTTTAAATCATATTAGTACGATTGAATACGGTTGGTTGGCACATTGAGTTGGTTGGCTCATCTTTTCCCATGGTCGTTAACTTCAAGTTATGCCTCGTGCCAGCTCTCTTTTCAGCCTGTGCTTTCATTCTCCATGTGAATGCATTTACATTAGTCTAAAACTATCTCCTCTTAAAGTTCCAACTGAAGTTATACATTTTCCTTTAGTTATTATCCACATTGTTTAAAACTCTTGCTCTACTCAAAATTACTGTCGGTCATTTTAGGATTAACATATATGCTACCTTGCTCTGAAATATATACTGCCTATACTCATTAATCTAAAACTATCTCCTCTTAAAGTTCCAACTGAATTTATATGTTTTCCTTCAGTTCTTATCCACATTGTTTAAAATTCTTGTTCTACTCAAAATTATTGTCAGTGATTTTGGGGTTGAAATATATGCTGCCTTGCTCTGAGATATGTTTTTATAGGTACATGCAGTAAACTACTAGAACCATAAGGAATATAATGTCATCTTTGATTGATTCAGGTCCTAAAAGATCTTGTAATATAAACATCATTATATAGAACATTTATTATTACACTCCTGTTACAAAGAATGCTAATTCTGGCATGTGCTTTACCAGACGCAGAGTATTATTCAAAGCTGTAAACATGGCTGCCATGGAATTGACCTACCTCACTTGCTGGCTCAGGTGTGACCAGTGTCAATCAGAAACTCTCTACTATTAGGTAAGACTAGCTTTTCCCAATGAAATATAAAGATAATACATTAAGATTATTAATTATTCTTTTTGGGGGTTAAATTAGTTTGATGAATCCTTTTTAGAGGCTGAGTTTTGAAAACAGGGCCACTTGAGCAGGTGAATTGCACTGGGTGTATGGGATACAGTACTAGGTATCACAAAGGTTTAACAACAGGCCGGAAAAGGAGGAGAATAGCATGCCAAATACATAGTTTTAATGTAAACTCATAGGGCCGGCCCCATGGCTTAGCGGTTAAGTGTGCACACTCCGCTACTGGTGGCCCGGGTTCGGATCCCGGGCACGCACCGATGCACCGCTTCTCCGGCCATGCTGAGGCCACATCCCACATACAGCAACTAAGAAGGATGTGCAACTATGACACACAACTATCTACTGGGGCTTTGGGGGGAAAAAAAAAAGGAGGAGGATTGGCAATAGATGTTAGCTCAGAGCCGGTCTTCCTCAGCAAAAAGAGGAGGATTAGCATGGATGTTAGCTCAGGGCTGATCTTCCTCACAAAAAAAAAAAAAAAAAGTTCTAATGTAAACTCATAAACATGTGAATAACTGATACTCTTTCACTTAAAAAATCGCTTCACTTGGTAACATAGTGTCACAGATGAATACATTTCTCTCTCTGAGAAATTCACATTCTTCCTTTCTGAATAGAGTTTAGTCCTTTAGATTTGCTTGATAATGAACAAAGTTGAGCAATGATAAATGAGTTAGAGTAATCTATAACACCCATGAGTTTTGAAACTATATGAGTTACTTAGTATATATATATATGTTAATAATTGTAAAAAGGAAATTTAGGTGTATAATGCTAGATGACAGTTCACAAAATTGGTTTTCTTATCTGGTGAATTTTAAATAGCTCTCTAAGCTTGGGTATCTTTTTTCTTTCGGGGAAGCAAAGAATTTGATTCAGTACAATGGAGTCCAGGCTTTTAATGGCAACCCAAATTACCAGTTGATATTTAATTGAATCCAAGATTGAATCAGAGGTAGGAGAGTTATAGGTACTTGGGCGATGCTTCGTATCAGTGGCTATTAATTTATTCTTCATATTTGGAAAAAAAAATCCTCTTATGTATGCAGGAAAGGTTAACAAATTTGCATTTCATAGGTTATTTGCCTTGTTGCAAAAATAGTGATTTAAATACCATGGGAAAATTTTAAAAATGAGTTTTGACCAATTAGAAAATTCACAGTAGGTTTGCTTCATGATAATTTACCTATTACACAATCTGGCATGCCTTTCCATTTTTTTTATGAAATCAGAATTCATTGTTATTTGGACTTTCAGTTGTAGTCCAGACTGGAATAAAAAATTTCAAAGATCTTTACACTTAAAAAAATAAAAATATATATCCAAGAGAAGGAACCTTTCACTTGTGGACATACCTAGCAATGAAGGCACAATTTAGGCAGAAATTATGCCTTTAATTTTATACACGTTTGTCCTTGCAAGCTAGATGTTTGGCTGAAATTTGTTTGACAAATACAAGGTAATACTTTGATGGTGTCATGCTTGGGGTGATTGACTCTATGCAGTGAGAATAGTCTCCCCATCTTTCAGCATATAATAATTCAGGGTCATGACCCACATTTAACAATCAAGACATTATTTAAATAAAAATTTTCCCTCTTAATTCAATTTATATGTTTAACAGTAGAGTCCTACGACCTAGGTCTCATGTAAATAAATTGTAAAATACATATGTTTGCTATTTCAAGGCTGATTTATGTATTTTTTAAATGTCAGATGCACCTAGTTTACTGTGATTAAGTGAAATATTCATATAGGCTGAAGAATGTAGTTATAAAAAATGCAGATAAAGCACTGCCACTTAACACATCACTACACAGGTTAAACTTTGCAACATTAATCAAAGCATATTAAGCATGAAATTTGGAGTGTGTAGAAGAACAAAAGCAATCTCTGCAAGTTGATAGAAAGGAAAAGAGTCTAGCACTGGAGACCTGTAATCACAGTGGCTCATGCTGCAAGATGCTGATCATTGCCATGGCAACAGACTGTGTTTTGTTACATCATGAAAATAAGGAGTGTGAGAGATATGAGTGCAACATGCCACTGAGGGGACAAATACAAACCCATTATAGGAAAGAGTAACATAAGATGTAGTCACAGGTAAAGATGAGCGTTTTGAAAAAGGTAATAACAAAAGCACGTGAAGATAGAGGAGCAGCTCATGAAAATTCGATTCTATTTTTATACTGGGCCTTTCATTTGTAACCATTCTTAATCACTGTTATCACTGGCTTATTTTCTTTCCCTCCCTCCCTCCCTCCCTCCCTCCTTCCCTTCCTTCCTTCCTTCCTTCCTTCCTTCCTTCCTTCCTTCCTTCCTTTCTTCCTTCCTGTCTTTCTCTTTCTCACTCTCTTTCTTTCAATAAGACACAATAGAGTGCAGTTTCAAAAAGAAAGTTCAAATTTTTACCTATTTTAATTCCTGAGACACTATATACTACTTTCAATTTGAAGAAAAAAGAAAAGATTTAATTTTATGTATTGTAGAGATTACTCTCTTTTTCAAATTTTAGACTATATCTATAATGGGGGAAATTATATCATATTCTAAATATATATGTTCCCATCGTATGTACACGCATTCCAATATTATGAAGCATATCACTCTCAAATGTGTTGATATACCAAGTACAGTGTTCCTTTGTATAAAAAACCTAGATTTGTTTAAAACTTTAGTATATTCAGAATTGCACTTCCAGTGCTCAGTGCTGGAGGTACTGGAAGTACAGTACTCAGTACTGGCTGAGTACGGTCCGGGTGGACTGGTGTCGCTGCAGAGAGCAGTGAGAAACTCTGGACATAATACAATAAACAGCTGCCTGAAGGCACCGGGAAGGGAAGAGCAGCAGGCAGGTGTGGAGCACGGATTCCGAGAGAAGGTGTACGGCGTTAGTTCTCCATTTTTAGTCCCTCGGAAGCAGTGAGCACATAGGGAGCTGGCGAGTGGAGGGTGGTGGAAGGACCACAGTCATTCTGGCCTCAAGAACCTCGTTTAGGAGTTAGGGTAACTCAGCCACATTGAAGATAGGGCAAGGTACTTATGATAACATCCTGTGTTTTCCCAGAAAAGGCCGGAAAAGGGACCTCAGACTTCTGTCTGACCACATCTTTGGCGATCCTTGAACCGTGCCCAAATGGAGCAGACTCAGAGAAACTCAGAGACAGATCTGAACTGCGATTGGAGCTCCTGTCCGAAAAACAATTTTCATTTTGTGATCAACCAAGTTAATTGTCTGCTAAAACGAAGCAAAACAAAACAAAACATTACTTATAGAGAAAAATAACAGATTTCAGAGTTTCCACGTTTTATTATTCAAAGTACCTAGGACACTGTCAAAGATAATTTTCAAAAATAAAAAGGTAAAACTATGAGCCTCATACAGATATAAAAATGAACATGTGTAACATTTTATTCTGTTCATTTATCAAGAAAGGGCCCTGATAGATGTTGTAACAAGTTCAAAAGACATGTATCAGGAATATTGAAACGAGTCTTCAAATGGAAGCAAAATTGTTTTTTCTACAGCAAGGAGGGAAGCCAATTGAACTTTTACCAGATAGGACAGAATTTGCAGATCTATAAGTTACCTACAACTTACCAAGTTATAAAATAACTCACTGATGAAAAACTAACTCAGATAACCTGGAGATTATGTTCTAGACAATGCATAGTTTTCCATTGAAATACAATTTTGTTTTCTAAACACGATCCAAAATTTCTTAACATAAAAAGGACCAGGAAATCGGGTAGCATTCTCAATTAAAAATACAATTAGATGAGATAAATCTCCAGATGATCTAGAGGTTGGAGTTAGGAAATCAGGATTTCGAGAGCAGTGATAAATATACTCAGAAAGGTAGAGGAAAATTAGCTTTCAAAAATTTTTCTAAAATAGGAAGTCTCTTTTATCAGAGAAAGAGAAATAATAAAAAAGGAACAAAAGAAATTCTAGAACTAAAAACTATAATAACTGAAATTGAAAGAAAAATAAAAGTTAACTAGACAAATTTAACAGCTGAAGGGGAACAAGAGAGAAAAAAAAATCAGTATGTGTTCTGAATACAGAGGTCTTAAATTAGAAATAAAACAATAATAAATCTAGATAAACACCAAAATGTCTGTAAATTAAAAACACACTTTTGCATAATGAAATGTTCAACTAAAAATGTTTTCAACTAATTGAAAATAACAAAATTTGTGATATTCAGCTAAAACAGTGTTGAGAGATAAATTTATAGCTTTAAATATTTATATTTAAAAACAAGAAAAATCTCAAATAATGATCTAAGTTTTCAGCTAAAAAAAACTTGGAAAAGGACAGTTAATACTAAAGAAAGTTGAAGGAAGGAAATAATAAAAATAATATCTGAAATCAAATAAAAAAGTGAGCAAATAATGTGGAAAATCAAAGAAATACAAAATTATGAAAGATCAATAAAATTGAAAAATTTATAGCCAGACTGACTATGAGAAAAAGAGAGAAAGCACAAATTACAATATCAAATTTTGGGTTGTGGATATCATGACATCACTTATATTCCTACAGACATTAAGATGATAGTAAGGTAATATTATTAACAACATTATGACAACAAATTTGACAACTTAGATTCAATAGAACAAACAATTTGGAGCACACAAATCACCAAAATGGAACCTTGAAAAAAATAAAAATGTGAATTGACCTATATAAATTTTAAAAATGGAATATGTAACTAAACACTTTCCACAAGGAAACTTCAGGTCCAGGTGGCTTCACTGATAGTTCTACGAAAAGTTTCAAGAATAAATAGTACCAATCTTACACAAATTCTTTTGGAAAACAGAAGAGGAAGAAACACTTCACAATTGATTTTAAAAATAAATAAAAAGGCATACAGATAGGAAAGGAAGAGGTAAATTGTCTATATTAGCAGATGACATGATTATGTTTATAAAATTCTACAGAGTCTACAAAGAAAACCTACTATAACTAGTAAATTAATTGAACAAAGTTTTAAGATACAAAGTCAATATGTAAATCAATTCTATTTCTAGATATTAGCTATAAACAATTGAAATATGAAATTAAAAACATCATTACAATGGCATAAAAATAAATTTAATAAAAATGTAGAAGAGCTATATTTTGAAAATTACAAATTACTGCTGAGGAAAATTAAGGAAAACCTAAATAAATCAAAAGATATATCATTTTCAGGGATAGAAATACTCAATTAGGGTGACAATTTTCCCCAAAATAATTTAATCACAGAAAAAATACTAACAGTCACTTTTAAAGAATTTGACAGACTATTTATAAAATTACCTGGCAAGGTAAAGGACTTAGAATGGTCACAAAACTTTTAAAAAAGGAAAATAATATTAGATGTTTTAGCCTACTTGATTTCAAGACTTACTATGAAGCTAACTAAGCAATGATATCCATCTTCTATCTACGTATCTATCTAGACATAGGTATATATGTTTACATCTAGATATGCATACATATGCATATGCACACATATATGTATATTTATGCATATCTACATGCATATATAATTTCACTGAAACATTATAGAGTTTAGAGATAGACCCAGGCACATACGCTCAATTGATTTTTAGCAAAGGTGACAAAGTTACTCAATGGAGATAAGATAGTATATTCATGAAATGGCTCTTGAAGAATTAGATATACCTATGCAAATATTTCTTAAGACACAAAAGCACAAATCATAAAGAAAAATACATAAAATGTGAAAGTGACTTCATCAATATTAAAACCTGCTTTTTGGAAAACACAATTAAGAAAATAGAAAGTCAAACCAAAGACTGGAAGAATATGTTTGCAAAATGTATATCTCACAAAAGTTCTATACCAAAAGTATGTACAAAATTCTTCTAGCTCAATACTAAGACAGCCCAATAAAATAAATGACCAAAACATTCAGAGACACTTCACACAATAAGATATACAAATGACCAAAAAATGTCCATGAAAAGATGTCCCATATTGCTTGCTATTCAGTAAAAAAATGGAGACACACCCACAAGAATGGCTAAAATTAAAAAGCCTAACAAGTCCAAGTGTTGACAAAATACAGGAGAAACTGTAATTTTCATACATTACAAATGGAAATGCAAAATGGTTCAGTCAATTTGGAAAGAAGTTTGAGAAAGTTTCTTACAAAGTTAAGCATACACTTACCGTATGACCTATCAATTGCACTCTGAGGTGTTTATCCAGGAAAAACAAAAACATATGTTCACATAAACACAGATATGTGACTGTTCATAGCAGTTTTATTTATAGTAGCTCAAAACTGCAGAATACTCAAGTGTCCATTAACTAGTGAATGGATACACAAATCCTGGTGTATTCTTACCTGGAATTCAACTCAGGAATAAAAAGAATGAGCTACTGAAACACAAAAGCATGGATGAGTCTCAAAAGTATTTTGCTAAATGAAAGAAGCCAGACACAAATGACTACATCTTGTATGGTACAATTTATGTCAAATTCTATAACAATCAAAAACCTGACAGTAAATAAATCAGTGGTTGCTAGGGATTGGGAGTGAGACAGTTTTCACTGCAAAGTAGCAGGAGGGAGCCTTTTGGGGGGATGTAAATATTCTATATTTTCACAGTGGTAGTGAATCCACAACCGTATACATTTGCCAAAACTCAGCAAACAACACAATTTAAAAGAGTGTGATTTATTGTATATAAATTATACTTCAATAAACCCAGTTTTAAAAAACTTTTGCATTCTTAGGATGTGATACTGAAACGATATACTTAATTATAGCATTCAACACATAAAAATTGAGGCACCACATTATAGAAATTATTGAGAATTATTGAATTTGTACCAAATGGTTATAAATGGATGATCTAAATCTTATTTCATAATGGCTATTTAATATATGAAAACAATTTTGACATTCATTCTATCATTTTAATGATGTTTATCTGAAAACAAACATTCTGCATGAATTAGCAAGTAAACTGAAAATTGGTACCAGTACATTGCATAGGTTATATTTTGATTCTACTACACTCATCCCAGAAATGCATATTAATCATTTATGCATATTAAAATTCATTTATTTGTTGTCTTCTATTTTACTTAAAATGAATAAAGTAAAGCAAAAAAAATATTTCAGTACCAAGCACATAGTCCAGTTTTCATACCATTGCCTTGTGGCAGTGACTGTCATGATTTAGCAAATCTAATAAAAATAGCACAGGTTTTATTGTCAGAAAAATCTTTTTTTAAACCATTTTTTTATTGTGAAATTTTTGTTGTACATTATTGATTATCAGTCACCATATAAGTGCATCCCTCCACCCCTTGTGCTCACCCCCCCACCCCCCTAGCCCCTGGTAACCACCAAACAGTTCTATCTGTCCATGTGTTGGTTTATCTTCCACATATGAGTGAAATCATGCCCTGTTTGTCTTTCTCTTTCTGGCTTATTTCACTTAACATAATACTCTCCAGGTCCATCCAGGTTGTTGCAAATGGGACAATTTTGTCTTTCTTTATGGCTGAGTAGTATTCCATGGTATATATATACCACATCTTCTTTATCCAATCATCAGTCGAGGGACACTTGGGTTGCTTCCAAGTCTTGGCTATGGTGAATAATGCTGTGAGGAACATAGGGGTGCGTAAGCCTCTTTGGATTGTTTATTTCAAGTTCATTGGTAGATACCCAGTAGTGGGATAGCTGGATCATAAGGTATTTCTATTTTTAATTTTTTGAGGAATCTCCATACTGTTTTCCATAGAGGCTGCACCAGTTTGCATTCCCACCAGCAGTGGATTAGGGTTCCCATTTCTCCACAGCCTCTCCAGCATTTGTTGATTTTTGTCTTGGTGATTATAGCCATTCTAACAGGTGTAAGGTGTTATCTTATTGTGGTTTTGATTTGCTTTTCCCTGATGATTAGTGATGTTGAGCATCTTTTCATATGCCTATTGGCCATCTGTATATCTTCTCGCCTCTGCCCATTTTTTGATTGGGTTGTTTGTTATTCAGTTGTGCAAGTTCTTTATATATTCTGGAGATTAATCCCTTGTCAGATATATGATTTGCAAATATTTTTTCCCAGCTGGTGGGTTCCCTATTCATTTTGATCCTGGTTTCATTTGCCTTGTAGAAGCTCTTTAAGCTGATGAAGTCCCACTTGTTTATTTTTTCTTTTGTTTCCCCTGTCTGAGTAGACATGGAATTTAAGAAGATCCCTTTATGGCTGATAGTGAGTAGTGTACTACCTATATTTTCCTCCAGGAGTTTTATAGTTTCAGGACTCACCTTCAGGTCTTTGATCCATTTTGAGTTAATTTTTGTGTATGGCAAAAGAAGATGGTCTACTTTTATCCTTTCCAAGTGGCTATCCAGTTTTCCCAGCACCATTTATTGAAGAGACTTTCCTTTCTCCACTGTATGTCCTTAGCTTCTTTGTCAAATATTAGCTGCCCATACATATGAGGTTTTATTTTGGGACTTGCAATTCTGTTCCATTGATCTGTGTGTCTGTTTTTGTACCAGTACCATGCTGTTTTAATTACTATCGCTTTGTAGTATGTTTTGAAGTCAGGCATTGTGATGCCTCCAGCCTTGTTCTTTTTCATGATTGCTTTAGCTATATATGGGGTCTTTTGTTGCCCCATATGGATGTTAATATTCTTTGTTCTATTTCTGTGAAGAATGTCCTTGGGATTCTGATTGGGATTGCATTGAATCTGTAGATTGCTTTAGGTAGTATGGACATTTTAACAATGTTTATTCTTCCAATCCAAGTGCATGGAATATTTTTCCATTTCTTTACGTCATCATTGATTTCACTCAATAATGTCTTATAGTTTTCAGTGTATAGGTCTTTCACCTCCTTGGTGAAATTTACTCCTAGATATTTTATTCTTTTTGTTGCAGTTGTAAGTGGGATTGTCTTCTTGAGTTCTCTTTCTGTTAGTTCATTGTTGGTATATAGAAATGCAACTGATTTCTGTAAGTTGATTTTGTACCCTGCGACTTTGCTGTAGTTGTTTATTATTTCTAATAGTTTTCCAACGGATTCTTTAGGGTTTTGTGTATATAACATCATGTCATCTGCAAACAGCGAGAGTTTCACTTCTTCGTTGCCTATTTGGATTCCTTTTATTCCTTTTACTTGTCTAATTGCTCTGGCCAGAACCTCCAGTACTGTGTTGAATAAGAGTGGTGAGAGTGGGCACCCTTGTCTTTTCCCTGTTTGCAGAGGGATAGCTTTCAGTTTTTCCGCATTGAGTATGATGTTTGCTGTGGGTTTGTCATATATGGTCTTTATTATGTTAAGGTACTTTCCTTCTATACCCATTTTGTTGAGAGTTTTTATCATAAATGGATGTTGGATCTTATCAAAAGACTTCTCTGCATCTATTGAGATGATTGTATGGTTTTTATTCCTCTTTTTGTTAATGTGGCGTATCACATTGATTGATTTACAGATGTTGAACCATCCTTGTGTCCCCGGTGTAAATCTCACTTGATCATGGCGTATGATCTTTCTGATGTATTCTGTATTCGGTTTGCCAATATTTTGTTGAGGATTTTTGCATCTATTTTCATCAGGAATATTGGTCTGTAGTTTTCCTTTTTAGTATTGTCTTTGCCTGGCTTTGGTATCCAGGTGATGTTGGCCTCGTAGAATGTGTTGGGAAGTGTCCTAACTTCCTCTATTTTTGGAATAGTTTGAGAAGGATAGGTATTAAGTATTCTTTGAATGTTTGGTAAAATTCTCCAGAGAAGCCATCTGGTCCTGGACTTTTATTTTTTGGGAGGATTTGATTACTATTTCAGTCTCTTTACTTGTGATTGGTCTATTCAGGTTCTCTATTTCGTCTTGATTCAGTTTTGGGAGGTTGTATGCGTCTAGGAATTTATCCATTTCTTCTAGATTGTCCAATTTGTTGGCATTTAGTTTTTTATAGTATTCTTTTATAATCTTTTGTATTTCTGTGGTATCTGTTGTAATTTCTCCTTTTTCATTTCTAATTTTATTTATTTGAGCCTTCTCTCTTTTTTTCTTGGTGAGTCTGGCTAAGGATTTGTCAATTTTGTTTGTCTTCTCAAAGAACCAACTCTATGTTTCATTGATACTTCCTACTGTTTTTTTAATTTCAATTTCATTTATTTCTGCTCTGATTTTTATTATTTCCCTCCTTCTGCTGACTTTAGGCTTTGTTTGTTCTTCTTTTTCTAATTCTGTTCAGCGTAGTTTGAGGTTGCTTATTTGGGCTTTTTCTTGTTTGTTAAGGTGGGCCTGTATTCCTAGGAGTTTCCCTCTCAGGACCGCTTCTGCTGCATCCCATATGAGTAGGCACAGTATATTTTAATTTTCATTTGTCTCCAGATATGCTTTGATTTCTCTTTTAATTTCATCAATGATCCATTGGTTGTTTAGTAGCATGTTGTTGAGTCTCCACAGCTTTGCCAGTTTCCCAGTTTTTTTCTTGTAGTTGATTTCTAACTTCATGGCATTATGGTCTAAAAAGATGCTTGTTATGATTTCAATATTCTTAAATTTATATAAACATGCCTTGTTTCCCAAAATATGATCTATTCTTGAGAATGTTCCATGTGCACTTGAGAAGAATGTGTAATCTTCTGTGTTTGGATGGAATGCTCTGTATATGTCTATTAAGTCCATCTCATCTTGTTTTTTGTTTAGTTCCATTATTTCCTTATTTATTTTCTGTCTGGATGATCTGTCCACTGACGAGACTGGGGTGTTAAAATCCCCTACTATTATTGTGTTGTTGTTAATGTCTCCTTTTAGGTTTGTTAATAGTTGCTTTATGTACCTTGGTGCTCCCGTATTGGGTGCATATATATTTAAAAGTCATATGTCTTCTTGGTGGAGTGTCCCTTTTATCATTATATATTGCCCCTCTTTGTCTCTCTTAACCTGTTTTATCTTGAAGTTAACTTTGTCTGATATAAGTATGGCAACACCTGCTTTCTTTTGTTTGCCATTAGCTTGGAGTATTGTCTTCCATCCTTTCACTCTGAGCCTGCGTTTGCCTTTAGTGCTGAGATGTGTTTCCTGGAGGCAGCATATTGTTGGGTCTTGTATTTTGATCCATCCCACCACTCTGTGTCTTTTGATTGGAGAGTTCAGTCCATTTACATTTAGGATAATTGTTGATATATGGGTGCTTGTTGTTATCATTTTATTGCGCTTTTTCCAGTTCTTTTGCATTTCTTTTGTTTCTCGTCCCGTGTGTTTCGGACTACCAATTTAGTTTGGTGATTCTGTATGGGGCTTCTCTTAGTTTTCTCTTTCTTTATCGTGTGTGATTCTGTTCTGATTATTTGGTTAGTGGTTACCATGAGATTTGTATAAAAAATCTCATGGATGTGATAGTCCATTTATTGATGGCCTCTTATTCCCTTAGACTAAGGCGATTCGATCCCTTTCCTCTTCCCTTCTAAGTTATTGTTGGCACCTCTTATTCCTTCTTGTGTTGTGAGTTTGTGTTAACATGATGAGGTTATATTTATGCTTGGTGCTTACCTTCCCTTGATCTTTGGTTTTTTAATTAAGTGTTTGCTAATCTATTTTGATAGAGGACTGCAATTTTTCTGGCTTTGTCAGCCTATTTTCCTCCTTGTTCAAAACTTTTTATCCCCTTTCTCTTTTTTTTCTCAGGGATGAGGGCTTTCTTGAGCATTTCTTACAGTGGGTGTCTTGTGGCAATGAACTCCCTTAGCTTTTGTTTATCGGGGATAGTTATTATTTCTCCATCATATCTGAAGGATATTTTTGCTGGATAGAGTATTCTTGGCTGAAAGTTTTTGCCCTTCAGAATTTTGAAGATATCGTTCCACTCTCTCCTAGCCTGTAAAGTTTCTGCCAATAAATCAGCTGAGAGCTTGATAGAAAATCCTTTGTATGTTATTTTGTTTGTCTAGCTGCCCTTAATATTTTTTCTGTCATTGACTTTTTCCAGCTTTACTAATATATGCCTTGGAGAGGGTCTTTTCATGTTGATATATTTAGGAGATCTATTTATTTCATTCACTGGTATTTTTGGCTCCTTCCCCAGGTTTGGGAATTTCTCAGATATTATTTCTTTGAACAAGTTCTCTGCTCCTTTTTCCCTCTCTTCTCCCTCTGGAATACCTATAATCCTTATGTTGGATTTCCTAATTGAGTCAGATATTTCTTGGAGAGTTTCTTCATTTCTTTTTAGTCTTAGTTCTCTTTCCTCATCCATCTGGAGCATTTGTGCATTGCTGTCCTCAATATTGCTAATTCTTTCCTCCATATTGTCAGCTCTAAAGCTTAAGGCTTCCAGATTTGTCTTTATCTCCTCTATTGTGTTTTTCATCTCTAAGGTTTCTGATTTTTTTTTTTATATTTTCAATCTCTTTTGTGAAGAAACTCCTGATTTCATTGAATTGTCTGTATGTGTTTTCTTGTATTTGACTAAGCTTTTTTATGCTGGCTTTTGAATTCTCTGTCATTAAGGTTATACATTTCTGTGCTTTCCAGGTTGACTACTGGGTGCATGTCATTTTCCTTTTGGTCTGGAGATTTAATATATTTTTGCATGGTGCCTGTCGGTGTTGGATTACTTTTCCTCATAGTGAAAATATATGGTTGCAATTTCCTCTTGCTGCTGCTAGGTGGGGGTCAAGTGCTGTGTATTCTGGCCCGCCTCAATCCACAGGCACTCTCATTGGCCCCTGGCTTATCTGAGGTGTGGCTGAGTGGAGGCTGCTGGGGGAAAGCATGAGAACAGCTGTAGCTGGAGCTGGGAACAGCTGAGACTGGAGTTCAGCTAGGCTGAAGCAGCTGGGGCTCGGGTGTGGGTGGATTGAAGCAGCGGCAGCTGAAGTGCCATTGGGCCAAAGGAGCAGGAGCTGGAGCACCACTGGTCCGAAGAAGCTAGAACTGGAGTGTGCTGGCCCAAGGAAGGAAGAGCTGGAGTGCCACTGGGCCAAAGAAGCTGGAACTGGAGTGCAGTGGGCCGAAGTCGCTGGCTCTGTGTCAGCTGGAGCCAGAGCACAGGCCAAGCCGAAGCAGCTGGAGATGGTGGGGGGGAGGGCTCAAGTTGAAGGAGCTGGCGGCTGTGGCATGGTGGAGCTGGGGAAGCTGGGGCTGTGGCTTGGTCCAGCTGGAGCAGCTGGGGCTGTGACGTGGTGTGGCCTGAGCTGCCGCTGCCTCTGGTGCGGGGGAGCAGGCTCGCCCCGATGCTGGTCAGGCCCAGGCACCTGGGGGCCGCTGCCTGTGGCGGTGGGGTGCAGTCACACTGCCCCTGCTGGTGGGGCCTGGGTACCTGGGGTCTGCTGCCTCTGGGGACAGGGCTAAGCTGAAGCGCCGGTTGGGCAGGCCGGCTGGGGGAGGGGCGCTTAATTTCGCCTCCCTGATCTCAGAGGTTTCTCGCCTCACTGACTCTCTCTGCTCTCCTGAGGGGCTAGCTTGTTGACAATACCCTCTCGACAGTTCCGCTCCCTCTGTAGTGGGATCTCCTCAGGCTGTGAGGGGTCTAGGAGAGCACTGGTTTTCACACGGTGAACCTCCCCTCCCCCTCCTCTGAGAGTTGCATGGTCTCAGTCTCTGGGTCGAAGCCCTTGGGGAAGGAAGGGAGCTCCTCTTACCTCCTTACACTTTCTCTGGGGATTCCAGCACCTCCGTCCTCCGGTGTATGGCTGCTCGGGTGCCTCAGACGTCCCCTGTGTTGTGTGAATAGCTTCTGTTGGAATATGAATGTCCTTTTTGTTGTGTCTTAGAGGGGAAGAGTTCAATGGAGGAAGCTCACTCACCATGATCCCTTATACCTTTTTATTGTTAGAAAAATCTTATTTTATATCCTGACTCTATTTACATATGATCTAAGAAGAATTACCTTAATGTGTAAAACCTGAGTTTACAGCAGTAAAATCTAAAGATTATTTATTGATGCATTAGTTATTTCTGCTGTAAGAAATTACCACAAATATAGTGATTTAACAAATTTATTATCTTAGAGTTCTGAAAGTCGGAAATTTAAAATCGGCCTCACTGTACTACAAAATATCAGTAGGGTTGGTTTCTCCTGGAGTCTCTAATGGGGAATCCATTTCCTGTCTTTTCCAGCTTCAAGAGGACACCTGCGTTCCTCCTGGCTCCTTCCTTCATCCTCAGCAGCAGAGCAGCTTCAGATCTATAACTCTGGCCTTCCTGCCTCCCCTTTTATAAGAACCCTGGTGGTTACATAGATCCCAATGTGATAATCCAGGATAATCTCCCCACCCTCAGATTCTTAATTTAATCAGATATGCAAATTTTCTTTTGCCATATAAAGTGACATATTCACAGGTTCTGGGAATTAGGACAGGGACATTTTTGGAGGGGTGATCATTCAGCCTACCACAACTGGCAACCTTGAATTGCACTAACAGCCGGGTTTTCAATGACAACTAAGAAAGATGAGACCCCTGACCTCCTGGATTTCACAGTCTAGCGGGAATTTTAATAAATCTTAGCAGGGTGATGCAGGCCAAGAAATAATTATAGGACGTGGCTGATACAAAACACTTAAACGGTTACTAATATTTCAACAAAGGGAAACTAATAAATATAATTTTTGGATAGTCCATGTAAAAAAGTAGTAATAATTAAGAAATGAGAAGTAATTCAGAAAATGTTCCTGTAAAAGTTATATGAAAAGATGTCATCAACAGCAAAGAGGGAATGTCTTTCCAGTAGTGATTTTTGTAGTTTTTTCTAGGTAATATTAAAGCCAAGAGGGTGTTTATGCACAATAAAATTGAGTAACTGTATTTGATAGATTTTGTGAGCACTCTTTCTGGCAGAATATAGTTTACTCTACATTCAAAATGTGATATATGAAAGTTAGATCCACAGTTTGGTGGATAAGCCATTGAGACTGGGAGAGCAAACCGAAAGTGGTTAGTTAGTGGACAGGACTTTTAACATGAGTGTGTCCGGGGTCAAGGTCTTCCAGTGCAGTGCCCTTTTAAGAGTAAAAGTAGTTTGTGGTGTTCTGAGAGAAGAACATGGGAGAAGAAAATGTTAAAACTCAATGGAGTATCAATTAGCTGATGAGCACATGTAATCGAGGTTGTCATGGTGATGGTGTCGGCAAGAGAGGAAAGCAGAGTCCCCAGCAGTGCCACTGTCACATCCCATCAACGTTTCAGTTAAGCCATCATCTGAAGAGCTTTGCTTTCAATATTGTACAACGTGGTTCTTTGCTGGAGAGATTTTTCTGACAGAAACCTGTGTTTTCAGTTAATTTATTAAAATATATAGGATAGAGATAGTTGCATCAATACTTGTTTTCTCATATGTTGTGATTCTTAAGAGCCAACTCAAAAATAAATTCACTACATTTAAGGGGTATCATTTTAATGACTTTCCAAATTATTTCTCTTTGTATTTTTTTCTTTCTAAAAAACCAATAATTTTACAAGTATTATTTTGGAAAATTTGATGACATATGAATTTTATTCTAGTTTCCAGTTGGTTTTAATATATTAAGCAGCCTGGTAACATTGTCCTAAGATGTCTTATAGCTCTGGTAAGAATTCAAGTATACTTTTTCCTACAACTTATGTTGAAAATTTCAGATATATAGAAAAAGTTGAATGGATAGTTTAATGAGCACCCATGAACTCTTTATTACTGAAATTATTTAAATTTTGTCATTTTTTAAATCTTTTTAGATAAATATATATAATCATATGTTTCTCTGGCGAACCATTTGGTAATAAGTTGTAGACATAATGACACTTTACTCCTAAGTACTTTAGCATGAGTTTTCTAAGAACAAGAATATTCTCTGATATTACCATGGTACCTTGATCACATTAAAGGAATTTAGTGATGATAATATATTCTTGTTTGCTCAACTTCCTAATAATAGAATTTATAGCATTTTCTGATACGGAATCCAATTAAAGATAATACACTGCAGTTTTCATATTTCTTTAACTTCCTTTAATCTAGAATAATTCTCCAGGCTTTTTTTTTCTTTCATAGGATTGATAATTTGAGAGAACCTAGATCAGTTGTTGGGCAACTGGATTTGTCTGCTTCCTCATGATTAGATTCACATCCAACGATGGTTTGTACCATCATTGGTGATGTTGAGTTGGATCACTTGGCTTTCTTCATTGTTAAAGTATCATTTCCTCTTTGTAATGAATAATTTATGGGATGGTACTTTGAGACTGTCTCATTTTCCTGTTTCCCAACAACTTTTTACTCAATGATTTAGTGTCCACTCTTGATCTTTGCCTCACAAATTATTACTTGAATATTTTGTTATCATGCGGCATCCTTCTGAAAAAAAAGGTTTATCTTCTCTCTTTTTAAAATTATTTTTATTATCATTATGGACTCATGGGTGTTTAAAAAAATGTGTTATAATCAATTACTGTCACTGTTCTTTTAGATTCTCAAACTTTCCATATTTGTCAGAGGGAACTCCATAAAGCTGGTTGTCATGCCCTTTTGAAATGTCTGTATCAGTTCTAGTGCACTGCCTTATTTTCCGGCATAACAAGGTATTTCAGGCACACCATACATGTTTCCTTCCCTATATCTGGAACAGGTGATTTCTGCAAAGAAGCTTTTTTGCTTTTAGCCAGGAATGGTATTATAGCCTAATATCTGGGCACTAGGTGAGCTCATGGCTTCTAGATCATTTCATTAGACTGAGCTAGAAAAAAATACCCCCCAAATTTTTGGGTTCGTTCTGATACCTTCACAGTTGGAAAATACAGAGCTATTTCTCTCCTCTATTTCACATTTATATCACACTTCTCCCACAATAATCACCCTGGTTAGCTCAAATATCAATATATTTATGACTTTATTCAATATTATAATACTTACAATATGTACAAAATAGTTTTTGGAATCACTAAACCAATATTACAAATAACAACAAATTTTAAATCTTTTTCAAGATTTCTTTGGAGTTCCTTTTGCAATTAGAATATATCCAACTGATGCTGTATAATCAGATCATTGCATTAAACAGATTAATTTTTTTCTTTACTGTTTTGTTTTCAATTTTATATACAATTAAGTTTTTCTGTTTATCGTTATATTTAATCATATCCCTACTTCTTCTTAATTTAATTTTGTTATATGAATGTGTAAAACAACACCATGCAAAATCAAAACCATAGTAAAAGGTATGCTGAAAATGTACTTCATTTTTTACAAGTAGATTGTTAATCTCTTTTGGGTTACTTCTTCATTATGACATAAAATATGGATTCAAATTTACCTATTCTCTGTTGGCTATCCAGTTGTCTGAGTACCATTTATTTAAAAATCTTTTTAAAATTGATTTGAGATGCCAATTATTCGTATACATATCCATATGGAAATGTCTTGATTGGTCTTTTAGCAGGTGAATAAAGCCAATTTACATTTATGACATAACTGATGTGTTTCATCTCAAACTGGTCATATTATTTTATATTTACTGTATATATTATATGTTCTGCATCTATTTCTCCATATTTTCCTTTTTTTAATCTTTCTTTTTGTATTTTTTTTCAATCCAGAAAGGTTTCATGTTTTTTGTTCTAGTGGTTAACTTTATATTAAGAATTATATATAATACCCTAAACCCCAGTCTTTCTTGATTAGTTCTCCACTCTTTGGATTTTTCAGTTTTACTTGATATTTTTCAACCCCAATCTGTTAGCTACGGTGCGATCAATGAGACTATCTTACTTTTGATTTTCTTTAAAGCTTATACTCACACCTTTTATTTCTCTTTAGTTGGAGCACGCAGTATTTATTATTCTTCCACTGCGTTCCCACCTTTTTTTAGTCTTAGATATACTATTGATATATACATTGCTTTCTATCATCTTTTGCCAGTTTCCCCCTCCAATCCTTGGGTGGCAAAGCTTGTTCTCTATGCAATTTGTGTTTGTGTGTGTGTGTGTGTGTGTGTGTGTGTGAGGAAGATTAGCCCTGAGCTAATCTGTTGCCAATCCTCCCCTTTTTGCTGAGGAAGATTGGCCCTGCGCTAATATCCGTGCCCATCTTCCTCTACTTTACATGTGGGATGCCTGCCACAGCATGGCTTGATAAGTGCTGCATAGGTCTGCGACCGGGATCCGAACCTACGAACCCCAGGCCACTGAAGCAGAGCATGCCAACTTAACCACTACGCCACCAGGCCAGCCCCTCTAGGCAATTTTTAAAAGAAGTATACAGGAGTGTGGTATTCCCTGAGTTATTGCATATGTAAAGCTCTCTTTCCAAGGCTTTGATACTTGCAAGATAGCTTTGTTGAATATAATGTCCTTGATTCACCCTTTCAATTTTAAATTTCTTGCAAATCTGCTCGTTTCATTCTAGTGGTCCATGTTGCTCTCAAAAAGTCTGCTGTCAAGTTCATTTTCTTTTTCTCCTCCTCTTCTAATTCCTTTCTTTCCTTTGTAAATGCATTAGTATTATTTTCCTGGAGGTCCTGAGGATTTTTCGTTTGTTTGTTAAAGTCTAAACATTTTACTATGATAGGATGTATCACTGAAATGGCCATTCCAGGTCAATTTCCCCAGATATACTGTGGACTCTTTCTATATGAGGTTTAAGTCTTCATTTATTTCTACAAAATTTTCTTAGATAGTTTTAAATATATGTTCTGCTTCATTGTTTTGTTTTTCTTCTTTATGGACTCTATGCATACAATATAGCATCTATTTTTGTCTTGTGTATCAACTAATGATTCTTTTTACTTTATTTCATTTTCTTATTCTTTATATCCTTTTATTGCATTCTTTTTGTCTTAACTACTATTGTGGCTTTCTTTACCGACCCTTGTAACTTTGTATTTATTTCTAAGATTGAGTTGTTTAAAATTTCCTACTTTATTATACACAATTCTTTTTTTTTTTTAAAGATTTTATTTATTTTCCCCCCAAAGCCCCAGTAGATAGTTGTATGTCATAGCTGCACATCCTTCTAGTTGCTGTATGTGGGACGCGGCCTCAGCATGGCCCGAGAAGAGGTGCGCGCCCGGGATCCGAACCCGGGCTGCCAGCAGCGGAGCGCGTGCACTTAACCGCTAAGCCACGGGGCCGGCCCTATTATACACAATTCTTAATTCACATCTTCCTTTTTCTTCTCTTCTATCCTCAGTCTTTGACATGCTGACAGGAATTTTATCATATGCAAATAATTATGTAAGGATTTTTTTGGTTATAATTTTCTTCTGCTTCATGCATGTTTTGTAGGGGAGAATTTTCATTAGCTGAAATGTGTTATTTATCATATTCTGTTTTCTTCTTACAATGTATTTGTTTGAATGATTTTTCCCCCTGTATCAGAAATAACAGTTGTGTGCAGTGGATGCTGAGAATTTTGGTCGTTTTACATCACAGCTTAGGCGCCTTAATAGCAGACTCTGAAATAGAATTTAGCCTTCAGAATATGTATTAAGGGATGATGTCCTTAAGATCAACACCTATGACAGGGAGTGGAAGAAAGCAGTAGTAGGTGACAGAGCTGATACAGCATTGCCTGCCCCATGGGGAGATCTGGAGCTACAATGGTCTTTCAAAATTGTCCCAGTTACAGAGGTGGTCAGGTCTTCAGACTCTTGCTTCAAAAAGCCTTGGATGTGAGCCACCTCGGGGAGGAACGCCACCTTTGATGAGGTAGCTCTGCAGCTTGGGCAGTTCCTGGAGGGTTGACACCTGAATCTGTCTGTCAATAGCATTGATATAGTCAAGCATAGTTTTATGAAATTGATTGTATTCATTGGGGAGGGGAAACAAGTTAGTATGTCTATGGCTCATCATTCTTTCTTGTTTCTATAAGGATTTGACTTATTTCACCTGCATCCTTCTTTCCCTTCAGCACCATGTCTCTCATTCCATGTTACTCCCTTTTGTCCCCAGAAGCAGGACTTCCTGCTATGAACTCATGCAATTTTAGGTCTCTTTCTTTCAATTCCCTAGAAGCTGGTTGCTCTGGCTTGGATTCTTTGGAAGAAAAAATTATCAAAATGCTCCCAAAGGAAACTGGCAAGGAAGTTTAGAAATCAAAATAGGAAAGAGAAGGAAGCCAAATGAGCTTGTGATATCCGGCAAAGTACCATAGATCCTGAGAATTGCCCTGATCGCCAGCAATGAGGCAGGGCTTTCATATTCCACACTCTGCAGTCATTGGTTAAGGGTAACTTCCAATTCTCTATGCCTGCAAGCAAAAAGGGTTCCACAAGCCTGACAGAAGTCCTCCGAAATAGCAGTAGAGATGTTGGCTGTTGGACGGAGTGCAATAGAGATGGGAGCACATAAAAATGTCACCAAAAGGAAGCTCAGGGGATATTGGTGGAGTGCTCCCATTATCCACTGACATTATCCACTATTGTATTTTATCACCTCTAGGTCCCTCTCCCTTGTTGTGTTTTCCACAAGGTACCTCCTTGACTTTCTGACTTCTGAACACACTCTGAAGCTGGCTTTGCTGGATTTGGGTGTTTATTCCCTATTTACACATTATTTGAGGTTTGGCATATTCTCTGTCTCCTAGTTATGCTATTGGCCTTGATTAAAGATTTTTGTTTGTTTGTTTGTTTTGATTTGTTTCATTGGGTGGGAGCATCTTTTTTTGCTTTAGATAGTTTTTGGAGTTTGAGAGGAAAGATTTGGATTTAGCTCTTTGATTTGGAGGGTGGAGTATATTCTAAACTTTATTTACAATAATTGTGATTATTTCATACATGTATTTAGTGCTTTATGTAATATAGAAACACTTTCAATTCATTATTCAATACCCATAAGAAAATTTTGATATTCGTATTAATATTACTTTTCTAAAATTGAGGTACTTGTGGATCAATGAGCTTAAATGAGCTGCCCTGGGAGGGGTGAGTGAATCTCATTAATTCAGGGTTTATTGTTTAAGGGATTGTAGTGATCTACTACACGGTAGTGAGTTACACATGTAGCCCAACTCATATGTCATGCATCTAGAAGTTAAGCATTTTGATTAATGGCTCCAATCTAAGGAAACATATGTGAAAACCTCTAGTTGGTTTGAAACAGTCAATCAAATTTATCAATTCAAGCATTTATTGAGTGTCTATTATGGATTTAATTACATTATTTTTATATTTCTGAATATTTCAATATGGTCTTCTTCTGGCCTCACATGATTTTTTTAGTCTTACTAGAAAAACTTCTATTTATTTTGACTTAATTTTGTAACTTGATTGGAATTTTGTTGTGCTGTTTCTTCCTACAAATTTCTTAGCTTCACTCTTATAAGTATATATTAGTTCCATGACATATTTATAAGACTGTTTTGTCTAACTGGGATCTCTTTTCAATATATATCCAGTCATTAAAATTGTTGATACTATTAATCAAACTCTATAATTATGTTTTCATATAATACATTCTTATGATTTTTGCAGTAAAAAAGAGACTTTAATCCTCCCACTAAAACCCATTAATTTCAGCCAACATTATGCTTATTGTAGATAAAAATTGGACTCAGCTTTAGATATAATCTTGGCTAAATTGAAGTTGGCAAGTATTGTTGGCGTTTAAATTTTAAAGGCCACATTTCTTTGGGTTAAATTTTCTGCCATATATTTCAACAAGGTGGGCTTTACACAAATGTAGGACAAAGAAACAATTATCTTCCCGTATTTATTTTTCCTTTCCATTGAGTTTTTCTATGGGGTAGTACAATCCCTACTACAGTTTTCTAGGAATGCTCCATTTTAAGGATTCTTATTGAATCTTTGCTCAAGTAGGAGGTGCTAATCACCGGTAAAGAGTTAAGGTATTTCTCTTTCACAAGTGTGTGCATAATTTGGTTCCTGGATTCAATTTCAAAGTGTGTGTGGGGGTTTCCCACACCTCCAATAAGCAATGCTCTGTGACACCAGCTGGGTATCCTACAATTCAACTCAATTCTGACACCATCTACCCAGAGATAGCATCGGATCCCACAGGTTAAGGGTTCAGTCATAGAAGACTGCTCCCCTCCACTCCCACCCCCACTTTAGATGTCAATTGCAAGCCCAGATTATCACCTGTGCTTCTAACAAACTGGGTATAAATCAGAGGTTCCCAGGACTCCCTCCTAGGGTTCGATTAATTTGCTAGAGCTGTTCACAGAACTCAGAGAAACATTTTCGTTACTCGATTACCGGTTTGTTATAAAAGGATGTAACTCAGGAACAGCCAGATGGAAGAGATGCATAGGGCAAGGTATGGGGAGAGGGCGCAGAGTTTCCATACCCTCTCCAGGAGTACCATTCTCCCCAAATCTCCACATGCTTACCAAACTGAAATCTCTCTGAACCCCATTCTTTTTGGGTTTTTATGGAGGCTTCATTACTAGGCATGACTGATTAAATCATTGGCCATTGGTGATTTATTTGACCTCCAGCCCCTCTCCCCTCCCCAGAGGTCAGGGAGGTAGGACTGAAAGTTCCAATCTTTTAAATACGTGGTTGATTGTCTTGGCAATGAGCCACCATCTTAAGTGTTGCCCAAAAGTCATCTCATTAACCTGACAAAAGACACCTTTATGGCTCTCATCACTTAGGAAATTTCTAGGGTTTTAGAAGCTCTGTGCTACTAAAACTGGGACAGAGACCAAATATATATTTCTCATTATAAATAACAATATCGCAGTGGAAAATAGGCAAATTTTAATGACTAAAAATATTGAAAGCCCAAACACATAAATCCTGGTTATTAAGATTTTACACTAGGAAGAGTGGAATTTTTCTTATGGATGGATGCATGGAAAGCAGAGTTTTACAATGCCACTGTATTATCAGGAGTGCGAATGTCTGAAGTGCACAAACTCTAGCTTTGGATAAACCTAGGACTAACACAGCAGTCTGGGTTGTTGAATGAATTTGATAAATAAATGAATTGATTAATCTAGGCAGCTTCTTTATTGAGTGAGCCTATCTTCTAATATTTCATGAGAAACTGATATTTTCTTCTGTTTTAACAGTCTCAATAATACTAATGAGATCTGAAATCTGCCAATTTTTCATGTGGACTTAAACATAAATTAATAGTAATGACTTTATTTCCATTTTATCCATTTATTAATTATGCTTTCAATCACAGTTTTCAAAGGAATTTTTTTTCTGTTATAACAGATGGCTTAAACATCTGTATTTAGCCATTTTATTGTATCAAATGTACAATGTAAAGTGTATATGCTATCCAAATTGAATGTAGCCAATCAAGAAAAAAAAGTTTTGGATTATTAACAGATGTTTTTATCAAATTTCTTTGGATGTTATGAAAAGAATCCTCTTCAGCATAAGTAACCTTCAGTTCTCTTTGACTTTTCTTTATAAGGTGTTTATATTGATATTTTTAATATTCTAGAAATATGGTTTAATTTTTAATTTCAAGTCTCCATATATCTGAAAGAATATTAATTTTATTTTGGGGGTATATATAATTGTTTCTACAAATACATTTTCACTTTGTTTAGGAAATCAAATTCACCAGAATTAATAACCTTAATACTTTTGATTTTTTTTTTTTTTTTTTGTGAGGAGGACCAGCCCTGAGCTAACATCCAATGCCAATCCTCCTCTTTTTTCGCTGAGGAAGACTGGCCCTGGGCTAACATCCGTGCCCATCTTCCTCCACTTTATATGGGACGCCGCCACAGCATGGCTTAACAAGCAGTGCGTCGGTGCACACCCGGGATCCGAACAGGCGAACCCCCGGGCCACCGCAGCGGAACGTGTGCACCTAACTGCTTGCGCCACCGGGCCGGCTCCCTTAATACTTTTGATTTTTAATCTTCTGGATGAGTTTCGATTGTATCTGTTAATTATTCCTGAGTCTTGGTCCACTGCTCCTATGACAATATCATTGAATTTCTTTAAAATATCATATAAAAAACTAGGCTGTTATGAGGAAATACAGTGTAGCAGTTAGAGCACAGCTCATAGATCAGACTGTTCTGCCATGAACACTGGCCTCCAGATCACCACTGGGATGCATCAAGCAGGAGACAGCCCCCAAACTCATGCTCTAAGACAGTCATTCTCAAACAATTGCTTACGTACATCAGAATCACCTGGAGAACTTTTAAAACACAGATGACTGGCCCCATCCCAGAGCTTCCTATTTAGCAGGTCTGGTCTGGAACTCCAGGATTTACATTTCTAACATGTTTCCAGGTGTTGCTGCTGCTGCTGCTGGTGGAGGGACCACACTTTGGGAGGGAACTTGAGATTTTTTCCCCCAGCTTTACAATCATTATCAGCAGGAAGGAAAAGGAGGCTTTGGGACTCTCTATGCTCCTGAAAAGTCCCTATTGCACATTCTCCTTCAACAATCATGGTCTTACCATTTCATCTGCCATAGAGAGGCCATGAAGATTAATCACATGGGTGTCATGACAATAAGCCCAGGACTCCAAGTCAGCCCTCATCTCCTGCATTCCTACTTCTTCATACTGCTACACATCTCTGCTTCACTTTCCTTGTCCTATCTTTCCATAGTTCCTGAGACCTTTCCAAAGTGTCCTCTGGAACTCATTGTTCATCATCAACTAAATACTCTCTGTCCTCAACTGCTTCTCTTTGACTTCTTGTTTTAACTAAAAGTATGTTCTGTGCCATAGCCATTGCTTCCTCCACAGTCTCTTCCAGTAAGAGCTGTTTTCTCTCCCATATCTCCTACTATTTGGCCTGGAAGTGAAATAAATATCTTTGTTTCTCTTCATTGCCATTTGCAAATCTTTCTCCCTTCCTTTTTCTTAACCTCCATCCCCAGCTTTAAATCTCATATCATCAGGCTGTATCATCCAATTGCCCACCTTGTTGCAGTCATCTTCTAATTTGTAGGTCAATTATCTTCATTCCATAAAGATTTTATCACTCAGTTCACTGACTCTCTCTTGCAAAAATTCTGACTTAATTCTTAGTAATTTCAGTCTATGGGTAGATGAACATTTCAAAACCCTGAACTCCCAGTTTGCTGAATGAGCATACCCTCCACACTCTCTCAGCCATTCATTATTAGGACATCTCTCACATTTTATCATTATCTATAACAGCAAACCTTTCATTTTCTCAATTTCAAGCATCTTGCTCTGATCTTCACTCTTTCTTTCCAGCCCGCTCACATTTTTCACCACCAGGGCACCTATGGTCTATTGATTCTACAAATTTTAACTGTGTCTCTATTCTGCTATTAAGTCTTACTTTACTCATATTTCAAAATTTATCTAATTTAGACCACTCGTCACTGCCTTTACCACTATCATCTTGGTTCAAGACAATATTATCTCAATCTTTCCATGTCCCCACCCTCAATGCTGACCCAGAGGATTCTCAACACCATAGTTAGATTTGAGGGGTTTCCTTTTAAAATTGTTCACCAGATTGTGTCAGAAATAGTTTCCATTTCTAGTGATATAAAAGAAAAAGATCCCTGTTAACAGTCATCATTGTAAGAGCAATGACCTGCATTGTATTTCTCAAACTGGCCAGGAACATTCCTACCTCAGGGTCTTTGCACTAATTGTCTCTTTTGCTGATGACGTTCATTACTGAAATATGCACACACCTTGCTCCTTGACATCCTTTAGGTCTTTGCTGAAATACCGCCTTTCAGTGGGGTTTCCTAATAATCCCAACTAAAGTTATGATTTCTAAGTATTTTCTGTGTCTTTATTATGGCTTGTTTTCTTGATCGAACTTATCACTACGTAACATATTTTCTATTTCATTTATAAATTTTTAAAATGTATAAAGGCAAATGAAGTACTCTAAGCCTAAAAAATACAATGAGAGTGGTGCTCAGAGAAAAATGTTAGTGTTTTTTTTTTTAATTAACACACAAAAAAAGAAAGTAAATGAACAATGCTTGTATTCAAAATGATAGTAATAAAACAAAATAAATATAGGAAAATATACTCACAGGACCTAATAAATATTAAAGTATAAATTAATTCTAAAGTAGCAGAATAGAAATGATGAATAAACCAAATAAAGGCTTCTTAAAGCAGAAGAATAAAAGAGATAAACATTCAGATGTTCTGAAGAATAATAAAAGAACTATAGAATTTTGCAAATGATAAAGGAGAATAATCAAAGTTATAAATACAGAGAAAATTCAAATCATTATAAGAAACGATTTGCTCAAATCTACAAATAAATTTAATAGCACAAATTAAATAGATAAAACATAAATAAAATTGACATATGAAGAGAGAGAAATGTTGAGCAAATCACCATAACAGAAACCAGGAAAGTTGTTAAAAAAACTATTTCTCATAAATCTTCCAGCATATTGATTTTCAATACTATTTCAACAAGGTGGTTGTTGGAACTCAAGATATCACAGTCATATTCCAGTCAGAAGGAATGAAAATAGAAGAAGGATGTAAACACAGCAATTCACTTACATCAGTGTGTTCAGAAATTTTCCTAGTTGTTAGAAAAGTTGGAAAACACAGACTTTTATCTGAGAAGCAATGTTCCCTGCAAAAAATCATGGCTATATTATGAAGGAGGAAGGAGAAAATGGAGATTGAGTGAGCCAACTAGAAATCCTTACTATAAGGGTATAAAATGATATCTGAATAATTATAGACATATAATATCATAAAGATGTTAATACTCTCAAAGGTGGGCGCTTGCCTTCCCAGATATTAGCACATATTACAAAGTCATAGTAATGACAATAATATGGTACAATATGAGAATTAAAAAATAAAGAAATACCCCACATCTGTGGCGGACCTTGCTCTTTGGTGAAAGTGCATCGCAAATCTAGGAATAAGTGGACTTATTGGGATAATCAGGTCAATCACATGGGGAAAATTATATCTCTATAATTTAGAAATTGTATCTCACACCAATTATTAAAACATATCTCCAAATATTAATGATTTAAATGTGAAAGTACACAATATAAACATAAAAAAAATAACATGGGAGACAATCTATATTACTTCAAATGGGGAAGAATTTCCTAAGACAGTCAAAAACCAAAGACAATCATTGAATAATTTGACGAGACGAAAATTGTAGATTTTTGTCAAATGAACAACACCATATACAAAGCAAGGTGCTGACTGACATGAAGGGAGATACTACAATATCTGAAACCAACAATGATTAAATATTTATATATTCTATATATAATAAAATACAACACCTTGGGCTGGCCCAGTGGTGTAGCAGTTAAGTGCATGCACTCTGCTGTGGCAGCCCAGGGTTCACCGGTTCGGATCTCAGGTGCGCACCGACGTGCTGCTTGCCGAGCCATGCTGTGGTGGCGTCCCATATAAAGTAGAAGAAGATGGGCACAGATGTTAGCCCAGGGCCAATCTTCCTCAGCAAAAAGAGGAGGATTGATGACGGATGTTAGCTCAGGGCTGATCTTCCTCACACAAAAAATAAATAAATAAATAAATAAATAAATAAATAAAATAAAATACACCACCTTAATGCCAGTAAGGCCTTATAGATTAAGACCTGCTCAACTACGTGGCCTGAGGTTTCCCCTTACTTCGTTTACAATGATTTTATTTATTACTAATATCTTTTTTTTTTTTTTTTGGTGAGGAAGATTCACCCTGAGCTAACATCTGTGCCCACCTTCTTCTATGTTGTATGTGGGATGCTGCTTCAGCCTGGCTGACGAGTGGTGTAGGTCCATGCCTGGGATCTGAACGCACGAATCTGGGCTGCTGAAGTGGAGCGTGCTGAACTTAACCACTACGCCATGGGGCTGGCCCCGACTAATACCGGTATTTTAAATTTTATATATAACAAACCCTTTTCTGTCTCAGCAATTCTATCATTTGTTGTTAATTCTGCCTAATGACCCACAATCTGCTCTTACATAGCTGCTCCTTTCCACTTTCATGTGTTAGTTTAAAATTGACCTCCTCAGGCATGCTTCTTTTGACCATTTAAAAACACTCTATCCCTTTAATTTCTATCCCAGCACCCCATTAATTTTCTCAACATTTTTTATTATAATATCTAATTATGTTGTTTATCTGTTGGAGTATCGTAGAAAAAATATCTTTTTGTTTCTACGCAGGGTTTTCTGCACTAATTTTGCTGAAACTTGGGATCCTGGGCTAAGAGTAAGCCTTAAAATTAATTTACAACTCTATAGGTTGTGAGAACTACAGAGAGATTTACATAACTTGACCTTTCAAGGAGGAATGACAACAGGGACATAGGAGACATCTCTGCCTGGAGGCAAATAATTTATCTGGCCCCTGGAGAGATTTATTAATATACTAAAGAAATTGAGTAAGGACCCAGGCCCCTTCAGGAGGGGGAGAGAGCAGCTTTATCTCTCCACTTTGTAAGCAGAGGAAATTCATTTTTCTCTCTTCTCCTTGCTTATGACACAGATATCAAATTTTGCATGCATAGGACTTTTGACCTGACTTTTATTGTGTTGACCCAGGATAAGAATTGGGCTATCTGGGCTGGCCCCGTGGCTTAGTGGTTAAGTGCGTGCGCTCCGCTACTGGCGGCCCAGGTTCGGATCCGGGGCGCGCACTGACGCACTGCTTCTCTGGCCATGCTGAGGCCGAGTCCCACATACAGCAACTAGAAGGATGTGCAACTATGACATACAACTATCTACTACGGCTTTGGGGGGGAGAAAAAGGAGGAGGATTGGCAATAGATGTTAGCTCAGAGTGGGTCTTCCTCAGCAAAAAGAGGAGGATTAGCATGGATGTTAGCTCAGGGCTGATCTTCCTCACAAAAAAAGAAAAAAAGAGTTGTGGTATCAGGAAACACAGGGTCACTTTTTAAAGTAGATAATTATAATGTCTCTGATCCAGAGCACCTCAGGTGTACAATAGGACAAAATTCATAGAGGTGAATATTAAAAACCCAACACCTACCTGCATGGCTGATTAACGCTGGGAAATATCCAAGTCTGTTTGTGTGTGTGCCTCTGTGGGTGTGAGTGTGTGCATGTGCATGTGCGTGTCCATATGGACTTGGTGACTTAGCCATTATTTCTCTCCAGTGACATAGATCATCACCCACAGTTTTTCTTGCCACCCATCTTTTTGCCCCACACTGCCAAGTCAATTGCTCAATTTTCATTTTGTTTGTTTATGTATTTACTGCACACTTGCAATGTCTGCTTGTCTGTGCGTTGCTCACTCGGTCCTGGATCCCCAGTCATCCTTGTTAGCCTCCCCACTACGTGGGAAGACAGAGACTTGTATGTTTATACATCACTTTACCATTTAGCATAATGCTCAACACAGATTAGACTATGAGCACATATTTCATAGATAAATGCACTTCCAAATTCCTAAAATGTTGAAAAATTAAGACAAAAGCAATCAAGATTTTGCAGCTTTCCACAGCAGCTTGTAAACATGTGCTTCCGTTACACCTGTATACTTTCACTTCAGAACTAAAATTTATTGAAGATATTTGATTTAAGTTTACAAATCCATGAAAAGTTATTGAAGGGTGTTTAGAAGGCCTGCAGTGTAGCTTTATCTTTTTTGAGGCTTTTGGTTCTTAATCCCACTCACTATATACTTGGAGCTATTTCAGACTGAGACCAATCAGGCAAATGGATGACATATCGGATTCTATGTGGAATTTACAATATCCTAATGATCCCTAGGCTTACATAAATAAAATTGTTTAAGCTCTATAGTTATTGACAAATATTTATATCTCATCACTTTTGGCAAAATGTTTTTGCCTTCTTTGAGACATAACTCACAGAGCCTATTACAACACCATATCTCAATATTCACTGAAATTTGTAGTATTTTTCTTACCAAGCATGTATAATCATTTTCATGCATTTTTCAATTGATGAGTAATAGATTTTTTCTATAATGATGCTTATCTTGTGGCAATAGCTATTTGATTTGTATTCAATTTTTTTGTGTGTGTTTTATTGGCAAACATTTTAAAATAGCTTCATCAAATACAAATTACTATGATTAATTTAATGCAGCATACAAAGTGAAATAGGAATAAGAATTTGCATTAAAAAGCCTGCCATTTTAGTAATTCAACATAAGGACATACAAAGTGGTTTCCTAGACAACAAGAAATACTAAAAATTTATTTGTGAGTTTAAAATGATATTATGTCTTAATTTGATCCATATTCCCATTGTTTTAATCTTACTGTGAGAAAATTCCTTTCTACTGAACAAAAGTAGGTAAAATAATCTTGCATTATAAAAGAACAAATGTTAAACTTACCCAGATCCAGAGAACACAAAAGAAATGGGGTTATGCAAAATAGGCCTTGTTCAATTTAAGTTAAAAATAATCATAAAAATATTCACTTAGTATTTTTGAAAACACTAGTTTTAGATGGATATGTATTTAATAAAATGAACTGGGGATTAAGATTATTCAAATCTGTTAGTTTTCCAGATACATGCCAAGTGTAGCTTATTTCATAAAAGAAAGAATCAGACAATGGACTTGATGTAATCATTTTGATTATCTATCAATTATCATTATTATCTATTATTTGAAAATAATATTATTAATTGTGAAATAGAACTACTGCATCAGTGTGGTGGTCATATTTCTCCAGAGAAACAGACCCAGTAGGATACATATATATAAAGACATTTAAGGAAGTGGCTCACATGATTGTGTGGATTAGCAAGACCAAAATCCGTAAGGTAAACTGTCAGGTTGATGATTTAGGTAAGAGCTGAGGTCACAGTCTTGAGTCTGAAGGCTGGAAACTCCAGCAGAATTTCTATGTTGCAGTGTGGAGGCAGAAGTTTTTCTTCGAGAAACCTCAATCTTTGCTGTTAAGGCCTTCAGCTGATTGGTTGGGGCAAACAGACATTATGGAGGATAATCTGCTTTACTTATAGTTAATTGATTATAAATGTTAATCACATCTAAAAAATATCTTTATAGCAACTTTTAGACAAGTGTTTGAGCAAACATCTCGTCACCATAGTCTAGTCAACTCAAAATAACCATCACAATCAGTAATTAAGATTTCAATTTCAAGTAACAGAAGCCTCAAATCAAAGTGACTTGAAGAGTGAGGATACTTATGACCTCGTATCAAAGGAAATCCAAAGTGACCTCTGTGTTGGTGGAACTAGATTTTTTTTGTCCTTCAAATCTGGTATTTTCCATGCTGACTTGATCAACCTTATAGTAAAATAACACCAGTATTTTGAGGCCTCGAATCTCAGAGACAGAAGAGAAAGATTATTTCTTCCTCTGTCTCTTTCTTAGACTTAAGAAATGCTTCTCCAGAAATCCCACCATTACACTTCCCTTCATACCTCAATAGCCAGAATCAGATCACATGCTCATTTTTGATCTAGACTGTCAAGAGGAGCAGTGAAACTTGACCTGGCTTGAACTGATCATCTGACGAGGAATAGGTATTTTGGAGACAATCACAATGTCTGCCATAACCAATTATATTTTTATCTATATTTCTATATTTCTTTGGGGTTATGCCTATTCTATTTGCAGATCTTTCGGTTTTTCTAAAAAGAATTGTTGATAACTGCATAGACATGAATCTCAAATCTCGTACTTTCTCCTGATTGCTGAGCATTTCTAAATGGATATGACATAGCTTCCTGAGTTCAACATTTGTAAAACAAATGTTTTTTAACATTTGTTTTAATCTTAATCTTCAGGTTAAGATTACTCTTAATCCTCCTCTCTCACCTACTATAACTTTTATTTAATGACTGGAACCGCTATCCATTCAACTACTCTATGGAGAAAACTTTGAGTCGACCCAGACATCCTATTTTCAATGTTTAGAAAATCTACACTAAACTCTATTGACTAAGATTCCTCTTGACTAAACTCTTGACTCAGATTCCTCTTCTCCTTTCCCATTGCTACTTCCCTGATCTAGATCTTTTCGTTCAAAACTCTGAATTGGCACAGTCTTTTCTAACCAAATGCCTCCTACCTTTGAAACATACTGCTGTTAAAGCTATTTTTCTAAAATTTAAATCTGACCATTTTGATAAGCTGCTCAAAACTGTTCAAAAGAATCCTTTAGCTGATGGGATAAAATCTTAAATACTTTATATATATATATGAATACACACACACACACACATATATATACACACACACATATAATAAATTTACATTTATTTGCAATCTCTTGTCCTGCCATTACCAACTTTCTTCCCTAAAATGGTGCCCGAAAGACAAACTACTATTTATCATTCCTTAACAAGAATGATTTATCCCAACTGGAGCTTTTGTCTGGACCCTTTCCTATACTAACCTTCATCCCAGAAGGAGATTTCCTTCCCTTGAATTGTCCAAGTTCTCATTAGACAATTTTATCTATTCAAGCCAAGTAGATAATCCAAGCTTCAGGTTACTTGTTAAACCTTCCCAGGGTTCCTCTGCCTCCCTCCCCAGAGAAGAAAGAAGTACTTGCTCCTTCTGTATTGTTAGCTGCACATATCCACTTCATCTAGTAGACTGTGACCAACCGGAGGGGTGTAACTAATGTTCAACTTTGCATCCCAGACACTAACATAGTGGGCGCCACATATGTGATGTCCAATGGGTAGTTGTAATGATGATTGGAAAAACTAGTGTTTATGATGGTTTCAGAGACAGTACAAGGATTTATAAATTTCCAAACAACTTAAATGGATTATGCTATCTAATAATCATAATAACCCTATAAACCATGTGATATTATCACCTTTTTTACAGAGGAGAAACCCACAGGTTAAAGTCAAATGTAGTAAAGGCAGGACTCAAACTAAATCCAGTGTTTATAGTCATAACAATGACCTTCACTGTCACCATGAATACATGAATCAATGGGTGAATGACTGTCTTACTGTTTCACCATCACACTGAAAGATTCTCCCAGAAATGATATGTCTCATTTCTAATTGCTGGGCTGATCTGCTCGTACCCTGATGTTTTCTAATACTATAAAGAATTACAGACCTTAAATAATTATACATACTTGAAATTCTTTCAGCAATTAGCAGCTTGTGTGCATGCATGCATGCATTCAATTATAAAGTATCTGTTAAGTCTATATTTTGTTTAGAACACTGCATTTTGTGATCATCTGGATTTTCCCATAAATGACCTCGGGAAAAATTATGATTAGGTCCTATATCAAGCCAGTTAAATGTCTATGTTGCCAGGCTATTTGTATTAGTCAGGATTCTCTAGAGAAACAGAACCAATATGATAGTTATTTGTTTATTTGCTTGTTTACTTATTTATTATGAGAAATTGGCTCATGTAATTATGGAGGCTACAAATACCAAGATCTGTAGTCATAAAGCTGGAGACCCAGGAAAACCAGTGGTATAGTTCAGTCTCAAGGCCAGGAAGTCTGAGACCCAGGAGATGTTTCTATTTGAGTCCAGAGGCAGGAAAAAACTGATGTCCCAGTTCTAAGGCAGTCAGGAGGCAGGAGGAATTCCCTCTTATTTGGGGATGGTCTGCCTTTGTTCTTCAGGCCCTCAACTGGTTGGATAGGGCCCACTCACATTAGGGAGGACAATTTTTTTTTTTTTTTTTTTTAAAGATTTTATTTATTTATTTTTTCCCCCCAAAGCCCCAGTAGATAGTTGTGTGTCATAGCTGCACATCCTTCTAGTTGCTGTATGTGGGACGCGGCCTCAGCATGGCCAGAGAAGCAGCGCGTCGGTGCGAGCCCGGGATCCGAACCCGGGTTGCCAGCAGTGGAGCGCGCTCACTTAACCACCAAGCCACGGGGCCGGCCCTAGGGAGGACAATTTGCTTTACTCAGTCTATCAATTTAAATGTTAAACTCATCCCACAACACCTTATAGAAACAATCAGAACAATGTTTGTCCAAATATCTGGGCATTTCATGGCCCAGTCAAGTTGACATAAAATTAACCATCATGCTACTGAACGGTACTTTCTTCAGTAATTTCTTATTCTTTATACCTACTCTTCTACTCCCTACATTAAAATGGCTTACCATGTTATCTCTTAGATTATTTAAATGAGGAATTGTGTTAGCATGTGTGCATGCACATGTGCACATGTGTGTATATATGTATGTCATTGCCTATATTTGGATATCTGCCTGTGCATACCTTCAAGTAATAAGAAGTACTTTGCCTATTTTAAAGTAACAACTGAATGTATGATAAAAATAACCATATAAACACTTGAATAAATGCCACTTTAAAAAAATGACTTCTGTGAATAAAAATTTTTTATGGCAGCCATAATTCATTTCATTCTGGAAAATGAGGATGCTGTCATCACTAGGGATCAACATTATCAGGAGAAATATATCTTAATAGCTTTTTCAAAGCTCAAGGAACTTTAATAACAACTTATATAAAATAGTTGATTTGATGAAGGCTAGCTAATTCTTTTCTTTGTTTTGAAAATTCACACAAAGTAAAGTCATTTGAAAATGGATCAATAGGATAAAATTACTTAGAAAAAAATTTTCCCTAAAAGCATGTTTCTTATTGTATTATCCTTTAGTCATTAGAATGATAAGATATATTAAAGGAAATTATTGTCTGGGCTAAGAAACATGCTTTGTTAAGTAAAGCATGTTAAGTAAAAACAAAGACTCCATGTTAACACATATGAGGTTCAGAAGTGTTTATGTTTTATGTCATATTGTATAACGCTTACTCCTGTTTTGTGTTGTTTTTGTTGTTTCCACTCATATATTTAGATTTTACCCAGAGTATCTAAGCTAGCATGTTGCTGGAGTAAGGAAGCTTGTGATGTTATGGTAAAAAATGATAAGATGTTTCCGTATAGCCAAGAGGCTTTTTTTAATAGTGTCTGGATTATATAAGCAGGCTTTTAAGAAAATGACAGGCAGGACATGTGAAGCCTTAAGCCAACAGCAGGAGACTTGTTCTGGGTATCAATAAAATACCCTGGGACGTCTAAGGCCTTTAGCTGACACTAGATTTGTGTGCAGTCTGCTGTGGCTTGTCTATAAACAACACATGTCAGCCTTAGTACATATAGGAATAATCTGAAAGGGAACTGAGTCAGAATTAGGTAGTCAAAAGAGCTTTAATTAGTAAACACAGCTGAAACAAGGATTCAGTTATTGAGAAAAAGGCAATCCATCAAAAATTATAAGGCATAAAAAAGCAAACAAAAAAGGAAAACATTTTCAAGAGATATAGCAACCAGCAGTTCCTAGACTCAGATGTTTGAATTGTCAGACAAGAATTAAAATATTTATGATTTATATGCTAAAGATCTAGTAGAAAAAGTAGACAACAGGCACAAACAGATTGGGAATTTCAGCACAGAAACAGAAATGATAAGAACATCGCAAAGGGATGTGCTAAAAGCAATATCATATATGAAAAATTCCTTTGATGGATTCATCTGAAAAATCTACGTAGTTATATAGTTGGGTAAATAATCTTTGAACTTGAAGATATATCAATAGAAATGTCAACTTAAAATACAAATAGACAAATAGTTAAAATAATAAACAGAATAGAGTATCTAAGAGGCTTGGAACAATGTACAATGGCATAATATACACACATGTGGAGTTCCAGAAGGATAAGAGAGAGAGAATAGAATAAAATAAATGTTTGAAGAGATCACTGAGAATTTTCCAAATATAATTAAAGACATCAAATGACAGATGTAAGAAGCTTATGATAAAACAACAAACAAAAATCACATCTAAAGATGACATAGCCAAATTACTGAAGACAAAGAGAAAAATAAAATTTTGGAGGCAGAGAGAAAAAAAACTTTATATGCAAGGAATGAGATGAGAATGACAGCAGAATTCTTGTCAGAAATTCTGAAAACCTTAAGTTAATGAAGTGATATTTGGTGCTAAATGAAAAAAAAAAAAAACTGTTAATATAGATTTCAGTATCCAGTGAAATATCTTCCAAAAGTGGAAACTATTTATAGCAAACAAAAACCAAGAAATTCCTTGCCTGTATACCTGCACTACAGGAAATTTTAAAAGAAGTTTTTCAAGCAGAAGACATGAAGGAAAGTTGGATCTACAGAAGAAAATGAAGAAAATGAAAGAATAAAATTTAAAGTAGGCACAAGAGATTTTTAAAAATTTTTATTGCATTAAAAATGACGGTCTAGAACAAAAACATAGTAACAATGTACTGTGAAATTTATAATATGTAAATGTAAATGCATGATAATAGAAAAAATGGGAGGAAGGAATTGGAAATATGCTGTTTCAAGATTCTTAGACTCTACGTGAAGTGTTTTAATATTTTTGGAAGTATATTTTACTAAATTAAGATACACATTATAAAGAAAAGAGCATCATTCAAAAATAAGAGGTATAACTAATAAGCTAAAAGTGGAGATAAAATGAAATAAAAATTATAAGTCTGAAAGAATGCAGGAAAAAAAGGGAAACATTAAGAAGAGATACGACTAATAGAAAACAACTAGTAAGATGGTAGATTTAAATCCAACCCTATAAATAATCACACTAAATGTAAAAGGTCTAAAAACTTCAATTAAAAGGTAGGAATTGTCAGATTGGATAAAAAATCAAGGTCTGGTTGTATATAAGAAACCTATTTTAAATGTAAAGAAACAAGTAAGTAAAATAATATTGCAAACGCTAATCAAAAGAAAGCTGGAGTGGCTATATATCTGACAAAGTAGACTTCAGAGCAAGGAATATTATTAGAAATAATAGAGACATTCCATGATGTTAATGGGGCCAATTTACCAGGAAGGCATATAATTATAACATGTATTCACCTAACAAAATAGCCTCAATATACACAAATCTGGAAATAAAAAGAGAAACAGTCAACTCTACAAGTATATTTGGAGCTTCCAATACTCCACTCTCAGCTCATCATAAAACAAGTAAATGGAAAATACACAAGGAAATGAAAGACCTGAACAACACTCTAAGACAGCTTGACCTAATTTACATTTATAGAACAACAATTTTAGGATGCACATTCTTTTCAAGTGCACGTGGAGAATTCACCATGAAAGTCCATATTCTCAACCATAAAACAAACCTCAAAAAATTAAAGAATTGAAACCATATAGTGTATATTCTCTGATTACAATGGAATTACATCAGAAATCAATAGCAGAACGGTATTCAGGGAAAATCCCCATATATTTGGAAATTAAATAACAAATTTCTAAATAACTTACAGGTTGAACAGTTAGGTAGTCAAACAGGAATTTATAAAATATTTTGAATGCAGTGAAAATAAAAAGACTATCAAAATTTGTGGGATGCTTCAAAAGCAGTGTTTAGAAAGATGTTTATTTCATCCATTGTTTAGAATAGAAAACAAAAAAGTTTTAAACTAACAGACTAAACTTCCTCCTTAAGAAACTAGAGAATGAAGAGCACAATAAATCCAAAACATGAAGAAATTAGAAAATAAGAAAGAGTAGGAATCCATAAAATTGAAAACAGAAAAAAAAAAAGGAAAAATCAATGAGATCAAGTGAGGCTGATTCTTGGAAACAAGCAATAAAATTAATAAAATTCTGCATGAATGAGTTGAGTGAAAATGGAAAGAAATACATCAATATTAGAAAGACAGAGGGAGCATCTCTACAGACCTTACATGCATAAAAAAAGGATAAAGAGAATATTATGAACAACTCTATACCAATCAGTTTGATAATAATTGAAATGGACAAATTTCTTGAAAGACACAAACCACCAGAGCTCACTCAAGAAGAAATAAGTAATTTGAAAAGTTCTTTTCAAATCGAATCACCCCTTCAGTAATCAGTACCATTAGGTCTCTTCCATGGTCTCTTACAATACTAAGTATTGCCTTCTGGCATTGTAATTTTCCTGGGGATAATTGCTGTCAGGACTGGAATCTGACACGTGCTTTAAATTTGCTTACTGTGGGTCCTGAATTGAGAAAATAACATTTTTTTTTAAAGCATTGAACACTTTAAAAAGTGAACAGCACATCTAGAATTTGACTTTGATCTAATTAAACTTCTGAGACCATAAAGGATCCATCCCGATCCAGCGAGACGCAGCCCGGCTGCACTTGCTGTAGGAACGGCACCACCACCCAGGTATTGAGAGCATTTCTGGGGAAAAGTTACTAGAATAAGAAATTGGTGGATAGGGGCAGATTTGTTTGTTTTGCACTTTAAGATATGCATTTTTTACTTTGGTTTTAACTTATAAGAAGGAGATAACTTTATTTTGGACTTTAATTGCCTTGGGTTTTAATACCTTAAGATGCTTTAATTATTGTAATTGAATTTAAAATTTTGGCATTTCTATGGAGCTGTGTTTCTGTATTAAAATAGCTTTATGCAGCATTAAAAATGGCAGGTTTCTGATAGGCCATGCACAACAATTTGGGCTAAGGTATAGTATACAGAGTGAATTTTCAGTCTTGGGTGAAGAGAGCATTGAAATGGATTGATATACATTTCAGAGCCTTTTGGGAGTAAATAGTTACTAACCAATAGCAATTCCGGGAAGATACACAAAGGCATATTGGTTAGTTGGGGGGCAGTGGGGCCTCATGAATGTAGGAAAAGATTAGCAATGGTAGGGTACTGATAACCTCCCAAGAAACATAGAAAAAATTATACAAACATAGACGAGGTTAAATCTCATATTTACAAATGTTTAAGAATATTGGTGAAAGTTAGAATGAGGCAATGTTCCCCATTCTTATATTTCTATGCAATTGTATTTTTAACACTACTGGCCTGTACCTTTTCACAGTTCCCTAGGGGAGAATCACTTCACTGATTGGAATGTTTGGTAGAAACAACCGGGCAGGTAGAGCCCAGCTGCTTCCTCGCTCCTCTTGGCAGCCAGTTGCCCACGTTATTTACGCCTCTGTGAAACAAATTCTATAAAGAGCAGACTCCAATATTAGAAGCACTTTGATTGTCTAACTGCCTAACATGGATGAATATAGTATAATATTAGGAAGTCCAGTCTTAATTTGCAACCAAGCCATGCTCTCCACTATAAGCTTTATAAGTAATAATGCCAGTGTTCTCTCCGTTTGTTTTATTGTTCTTTAATTTTCAATTAGTTCAAATCTTAGAATGTGGGGAAAGAGGGCTGTTATTTACCAATTTCCCTTAGTCTCCCAATTTTTTTTTCCATCTCTGGGTTATCCATTACCAAGAGATGAATGTGAGATGGGAAACTTAACTTTGGACTCTGTAAATCACATTGATTTGGTTCAAGAAGAAATTAATTCATTATCAAAATTAATACTTTGAAATATGTATTAAAGGAATGAATGTTTAGTGTTTAGTTGTTATTATATGATTTAAAAATACAGTAAGTATTTGTCCTACACACTATAGCGTCAGTACTTTATATAATGATTAAATAATTACTATTCATTAAATTTTTTTTTGCTATCTTCTGTTGTCAAGGCAACATTTCAATTACTAAGCAATAGAAAAAAATTACAGTCTCTTAGACTCATTTAAACAATTGGACATGTAATACACATTGTTTTTTTAAAAGAAAGTTTGTTTTCCAAACTTTAACTATTAATTATTATTACTACACTTTAAAAGGATACAAGATTTAATTTAATTTTATGGCTGTGTAAAAGAATGGCACCTATGTCTCAAATGCGTAAAGAACGTTGGTGAAGAAAATTTTTATAAAACTGTTTACTTAGTATGCTTTGTAACATTAATGGCGCTATTATAAAGGATGTTATAGTGATGTATACTCATAACTGTATGTTATAATAAGATAGTATTTCAGTATGTGAGGAAATCCTACAATAGCACATTTACCCAAGTGCAGAAGTACCAAGTAACCAGCAATGGTAAACTGTGTGGCTTTCTTGTACTAGGCTGGCTATGTTCAAGGTCAATCCTCCTACCAGTCTCTTGCATGTTCCATTGGGTAGTTAACTGGTATAATTAATTAACGCATTTATTTTTGAATTGCTTCTACAAATATTTTTAAATGCCTGTGAGGTGCTGTGTACTAGAGCTAAAGCTATGAGCAGGACTAATGTTTCCCGTTATCATGGAGCTTAGAGCTAACTCTTCACCCACTCCTGGAAAAAAGCAACATCCAATTATGAAGAGAATGTGAAGGCATTTTTGGCATCATGAAAATCTGTGTTCAACGTTCATTTTAATCTTTTTTATTTATTTGGTGTATTTTTAGATAAGATCATATTTTTCTTGTAAAATCACCAAAAATAGAGAGAAAGCTACATGTTTTGAAAATATTCTCATTTGTTGTATTTCCCATTTCCTATGTTAGAGTTAAATATTCAACAACAATTCTTGTGTATCCTACTAAACATTTAAAAATTAAGAAAAATATTTTTATTTTTATTAATGTTATTACAATGAGAAACTGAGTACTGTCTTCTAACTTAATTTTCTATGTGTATATATGTAAATATATATATCTTAGAGCTATTTCTTTGTCAATTTATATAGCACTAATTCATTATTTTATAACCGCTGTCCAGTTTTCCACAGTATACTTATACAATAGTCTCTCTAACTCTTGTCAGAGTAGCCATTTAGTATCTCTCCAAAGTTTTACTCTCACAAACAACGCCATAGAGACTATGGCTATACAGGCCTTTTGTGCACAATGCAAGTAGTTGTTTTGGATAAATGCCTAGAAGAAGGCTTGCTAGATGAATTATATGCACAGTTTGGCGGGGGAAATGAAGAAGTCGCTGTTCAATGGGTATAGAATTTCAGTTATGCTAGATGAATAAATTCTTGAGATCTGCTATAGCTTGTAATGCCTATAGTTAACAATAGATATTATGTACTTCAAAATTTGTTAAGGGTAGATCTCATGTTAGGTGTTCTCACCACAAAACAAAAAAACAAGAACAAACCAAGCAAAGGGACACAAGGAAATTCTGGGAGATATTGGGTATGTCTATTACCTTGATTGTGGTGATAGTAACGTTTGTGTTTGCATACGTCCAAACTCATCAAATTGTACACATTAATTATGTACAGTTCTTTGTATATCAGCTATACCTCAATAAAGCTGTTAAATTTCTTTTGCTAGAGATATGAAGTTGCCAACCAGAAAATTAGTGTCAATTTAAACCATCTATTAGCAACGTATGAAATTATGGACTTCCCATAATCATTTTCCAATATTGAATTTTATCACATTAAAAATTATATACAACCAAATAATGAAGGAAAGTTTTATACCATATTTTATGAAATATACACTTTCCTGATAATTATTTAAGTTGAATATCTTTTCATACACATTGACCATTAATATTTCGTCTGTATTTAATCTGTAACTTCACCTTCATATTCATTGCTGTTTCTCTTTCTTATCATATCATAAATAATTGTTTAGAATTCTAAGCTATTTAAAGTACTATAAAAGAGGTAAAATCAATCCAAATACCACAAGCCAGAATAAAACATCTATTAATGTGATTTTAAATGTCTTCTTTGTGCATACGCACAAATAAAAAAGGATCATATTATGCATGTAGTTTTCTCAAGAGCCTTTTCTTTTATCCAAACATAAAATGTGTTTTTTTATTACGTCAATTACCATAGAAAATCAAACCATTTTTAAGTGGCAATATATTCATCTCTTGTATGGATATACATAATTACTTTAACTAATGTCCTATGAGTGAACACTTAGGATGCTGACAATTATTTGATATTATAAGCAACATTGCAATGATAATCTTTAAGTGCATATATATATTTGTATGTACACACAGACACATCTTCTCCATTAACACTTTAGGATACTTTCGTTGAGATGAAACAGCTGGGGCTAATGATATGCACATTTTAAACACTGATACATATTGTAAAATTGCCTTTTATAAAGGTTGCACATATTCACAGATTATTAGAAAACTGGTTTTCATATAGCAATAACAAATCCTAGAGCTATATAGTTTATTGACATGGAACTGAGGGCAGCCTCCAGGCAACATATTCTAGGAAACTGAGGCCCTCAGTCCTGGATCCTACTAATAACAGCAAAAGTGAGCTTGGAACTGGACCATCCCCAGTTGAATTTTCAGATGCGACTCCAGCCTTGGCCAATACCCACAGATGTAGAGGAACAGTAACTTTCATATGTTACTGGTAGAAATGCAATATGATTCAGCCACTTTGGAAAACTATTTGGCAGTTATTTGTTTGACTAAAACATATCCATCATATAATTAGCAATTCTATGTATTTATTGAAGAGAATTGTGATAGAAATTACCACAAACTGAATGAATTAAAACAACAAAAGTTTATTCTCTTACATTTCGGGAGGGTAGAAGTCTGAAATCATGATGTTGGCAAGGCCATGCTCCCTCTGAAGATTATAAGGAAGACTCCTTCCTTGCCTCTTCTTAGCTTATTGTGGTTGCTGGCAATCCTTGGCATTCCTTGTTGTGCAGCTATATCACTCTGTGTCTGTCATCATATGGCATTTCTCCTTCTGGGGAGTGTTTAGGGCCCATCCTAATCTAGTATGACCTCATCCTAACTTGATTACAAAGACTTTGCAAGGCCCCTATTTATGAATAAGGTCTCATTCACAAGTCCCAGGTAGTTATGAATTTTGCCAGGATACTGTTCCACCTAGCATGGTCTTCTTCCTAAGATTCTATAATCTCAGTCTAATAATGAAAGAAAAATCAGACAAACCAAAGTGAGAGTCGTTCTACAAAATGTCACCAGTACTCCTCGAAACTGTCAAGGTAATGAAAAAACAAGAAAAGATTGAAAAACTGCCACAGACCAGAGGAGACTAGGAGACAAAATGACTAAACGTAAGGTGGTACCCTGGATTGGATCCTGGTACAGAGAAAAGGATATTAGTGGAGAAACTGACAGAATCCAAATGAAGTCTTCAGTTTAGTTAATAGTAATGTACCAATGTGTTTTATTAGTTTTGACAAATGTGTCATGCTTGTCTAAGATAGTAACACTAGGTGAAATTGGATGAGGGTCATAAGAGAACTCTCCGTATTCTCTTTGCCACATTTAAATGCATCTAAAATTATTCAAAATAGTTTTTTTTTAATGCAAGCTATAGGTTTGACTCAGGGGAAATTTAATTTAGATTGGATGATTCAAGACAGCTTTTTAGAGGACTCTGTATTTAAGCTGCAAATAAAAACATAAATACAACCAACCCTGCCAATAGTGGGAGACAGAGCCTCCTGGGCAGAACACACAGCTGGTGAACAGACACTGGGAGGGAAATGTGCTTGGGGTATTGGAGCGACTGGAGAAGAGTAGGTAGAGGGAGCGCAGCATCAAATTAAACTGGGGAGTTGCTTGGGAATAGCCAATGCAAGGAATTAGAATTTAACATGGAAGGAAGGGAGGAAGGGAGGAAGGGAGGGAGGAAGGGAGGAAGGGAGGAAGGGAGGGAGGGAGGAAGGAAGGAAGGAAAGAAGGAAGGAAGGAAGGAAGGAAGGAAGGAAAAGAAAGAACTTGCTATACTTCTTTCTATGTTGCTGGGCACTATTCTAAACCCTTTTCACATAGGCGCACTGTTAATCCTTGCCTCAGCTGTATATGGTAAGTACTCTTATTATCTCCCATTTTATTGGTAGAAAAACTGGCTCAGAAAGTTGGTAATTTGCCCAAAGTCACTCCCTTACTAAAGGGCAGAGCTGTGGCAGTCTGGCTTCACAGTCTGCATTTATCTGCTACATCATTGCCCTGAATGCAGCTATGCTGACGGGCCCTTTCCTTAGAAGGCTAATACATCAGTTCAGAGAAAAGATGATGGTGATTTGGGCCAAGATAGAGTGAACTAGATGGGTTTGAGATGACTTCTAGGTAAAATCAAATGACACAGATGATAGATGAGATAAAGGAGGTGGGGGAGAAGACAATACCAAGAATAATCCTCCAACTTCTGCCTCAATTAGATTATTTACTAAAATAGGGAACAGCAACGATATTTGGTAAGGAAAATCATGATTACAGTTTTATCATTAAGTTTGAGATGCTAAAGAATCGTCCAAGTACAAGTATCAAAACCTCAGTGTGTTCGCCCCTCTTTCCCAAGATGGCACAGAAGTGCGTGAGAAAAATCACCTGACTGCCTGGTGAAAGGGAAGGTGCTGCAGTCCCTCAGGCAGGTGCTCAGCCTGCCCTCCAGGTCACCACAGATCACTGACTCAGGTCCCTGGTCAGGTGTGCCCTCTGAGAGCTCTGTCCACAGGGAATTCTTTTCCTTGAGGCTGGGCCATTCTTCCTGGCTGAGCAGACCCCCTCTCCCTGTTATTTGTGCTGCAGACTGCAGAGTGAGCATGTTGACTTACCATTAGCCCCTTCTGTACCCTATACAAGAAACAGCATCCCTTACCCTGCAGGAGGGAATGCAGAAGGGTTCAGGGGTGCTTAATCAGGTCCTCTCACTGCCAACACAACACTTCTTATTTTACTGTGATGCAGTGAGCCTCTGTGCCGAGTCAGAGCACAAAACAATTTAATGTCAGCTGCCCCCTCAATCTATTTTCATCCCAAAGAGGAAAGTCAGAACACATGATGGACCGCTTCCCTTCTCTTCCTCTTCTCTTCCCCTTTCCTCTAGGAATCAGAGGAAATTTTGTTATTTCTCATTCCTGTATGTCTGGAACCTCCCCTGTTTCATATGTTCTTTCTTCCATTGCTGGTAACCCTCACCCCTTTCCTCTGAGGGCCATAGAGCTGGAATATCTCCGGGGGGACATGAATGCCTGGGAGAATGAAAATATACAACTGTAAAAATACAGTTTAATTCTTTCAAAATAATTACCCACTGACCCATTTACACCAATGCATTATCATTATCATCCCTTCCTCACTCAGTAGGAATTTAGATGTTAGATCAGGAGAGATGGTTTATGGCCGTTGTCATTGCTCCCCAAATTTCGGTACAAATTAGGGAATTGGACAGGCCTCTTAACTCCCCAGAGGAGTGAACATTTCAAGGAGTTAAGTGAATTTTAGAATTTTAGTTAAGACGCACTTAAGTAACAAAGTCTATAATTTAGACTGAAGAAAAGACAAATGGTTCACTTCATGGGATATTAAGAGAAAGTTAAATTGATTCAACACAAAATTTCAGTGTTTGAAAATGACTAAATTTAACCAAGCACCCCATTATGCTTTGACTGAGATCCCTGTAAGAATTGCTCGTTCCAAGCAGGAAATACAAATTTAAAATATACTTTGTATGTTTGTGAAATTTCAAAGCATGCAATGAATTCCTGGAATTTGATGTGTTTTTAGATTTTCCTACATTATTGTCAATAAAGTATCACAGAAATCTCTGCAGACAGTGATCAGTTTACTCTTGGTTTTTGTTTTATTTCTATTAAATTATGCCTTACTTCCAAACATTAGGACATAGGACACCTTTGTAAATAATATCCTAAGTTGTGCTTTCACAAATCTCTTTACGTGACGAAGTTTGTGAGATCCACATTCATTTATGATGGCCTATCTTCTAATTTATGGTTATATTCATACTTCTTTTGGCTTCAGTCTCTTTCCTCATTCTTAGTAAAAAGAATTCCTTCTTAAGCTTACAATGTTACGTTATTTTCTCACATGCATAAGAATATTTCCATAAGAAACAAACAAAGAAGATAGAAGTAGAGAATAGGTACTTAATATATTAATTCAGCTGTGTTAGTCTCAATTGCTTTCCTTGGCTCCTTAAAGCTGATAGGACTGATGCCTGCCTTCCCTCCGATCTGGCAACAAGCTAAAAAAAAATTCTAGTTCCTGAGGCAATCTCAAATGAGGTAGAACCTATGTCAGTGAGATTAATCCCCCCCCCCCCCCGCCCCAATAAAAAAAGAGCAGGAATTTAGGAACAATTCCTTGTGCCTGGATGTAAATTTCTACTGCCATGGATTTGTTTCTATGTTGCTTCTTATGGCTGCTTTGCTGCCAATCGTTCCAAGTCCTTTTCAGGTTTGTTGATGTAATCAAGTGGAAATAGTTTTAGTTTAGTCCCTGCTCTGAAGACTGTTAACCTGCTTTGCATGACTACACACTAATGTGCATTTTAGGCAATTTTATTCTTTATTTTTTAAAAAATGATTTTATAAACAGAAATGATATGTCATTTTTGTTTGAATGATCATGATTATTATTATGAAATGAGGTTGTATTTTAAGCAGTTTGAATGTCCTTAGTAAATTATTTCTCTGACTCTTTCTCATTCATCCGACCCCAGCCATTTCTGGGACCTTTCCCGCGGGGTCCAGTGCACTCTGCTCTTCTCCATTAGAGGATGCTTTGCTCAGGGTGATAATTGCTTGGTGTCCTACAAGGCTGAGACCCTTGAGGTCAGAGGCTGTGACAGAAATCTGAAAGGCTAATCCTGGCAATTGGGGTCTTGGTTGGTGCTGAAAAAATGAGCAATGGATAACATCAGTTAAAACCTTTCCTTCTCTTCATTGTGTGGGTGAATTTTTTCTAACATGAGACACATAAATAAATATAGTACTTTATTCGATTTCAGGCAGAAAATCACTTCTTTTTATTAAATATTTAGGATTGCAATATAAATAGATAAATAGAGAATAAATATTTGTGACACAATGAATACCCTAGATGGGTGTCGGAAAATAGAACATATAATTCTTAAATAAGTGATTTATGTAGTGATTTGAAATATGTACTCAAGAGACAGAATGATGGAAGCCTCTATTATAGAGCCATTAATTTCTCAATTAATGTGGCCAATTGTAAAATCACTTTTCATCTTCATTGATCTTCCCCTGTGGTTACTAATTGAATATAGAATTCTTTGAGAAACAGAATTATATAAAGTGTGTGATTGTTCACACAATTAATATATTTTTACAAAGATGCTTTAAACATTGCTCCATCTTTTAAGAAAAAATTAGATCCTTTCATTAGAAAATTGGAAAAATGGCATAACAAGACTGTTTTCATTGTTAATTTATTAAGTGGTAAGTTGACAAGATATGCTTTTTATGACTGACCAAAATATGATTTTTAAGTTTTAATTCATGATCTTTGAGTTTTCAAAACAGAATTGTGATCTGTGTTTTTGCTGAGTATATACAATTTTTGCTTAATGTAAAAATTTTAAAATACACTACAAGGAATTTCTATTGTTTAATCCTCTGGAGATAACTGCTGTCTTTTGATATACAACTCTCAAACTTGGGAAATTGTGTGCATTTCACGTATCATATCACTCTAAAAATTATTTAGCCTTTTAAAGTTTTCCCTTAATAAATGGCAATTTTCACTGTGAACACAAATATATCTACCTTTTAATTTCAGTAGCTACTAAGTGTTCCATTGAATGGAAGCACTAAATTCCTAACCACTTCCCAGCTCTGGAATGCTTAGGCTGTTTTTAATTTTTCACTTTTTAAATTATGTTGCATCACGTATCCTTAAAAGTACTTGCCCTTAGGAAAATATACTGAACATGATATAGTGAAATCGAAGCATCTGCAGATTTCAAAATTTTATACAGCCCCAGATTAGCCTCTAGATAGGTTTTGCATTTTACACTTCAGCCTGAGGAGGAAGAGCACCCATTTCTCCAAGGAAAGCAACCTGAAACTCAGACCCTCCGGCACTGCACGTGTCCAAGTGGAAAAGCAACCAGCATAATACATGCGGACAAAATTTCCTTTTTAACACTTACTGTTAACTTCAAAATAACTGAATTTAAGTACAGTACAGGTTGTCCCTCTTTTACAGGGTCTTTTTAAAAAGGTCACTGTGAAGTACTGTTTTGGGAGGAAGGGTTGCAATTCATAACAAATTTTCTCATAAAATCCAGTTAACCATATTGTTCATATTTTATGTGCTGCTTATGTTTTCATACAGCCCACAAAACCTACTTTACTGACAACGTACCTAAACCAGTGTATTCACATTACTAGACTGAATTTCAGGAAAGTTAATAGTATGAGGTGGAGAAATCTCTCACTTTTTCTATTGCTAGTCCTAGTAACATATATTTTAAATGGGCAACTTCCTTGATTTATTTCTGTAGTCCTTTCTGGTATTCTGGTTTTTCTCTTTTAATACCCCAGAGACTACATCCAGTTCCATGCTCAGCATATATTTGGCTGTATGTTGACCCTAACACAATAGCTAATTTGTTGATCTCAACTTGCTACTGGGGGAAAGCAAGGCAGTTTAACTCATGTCCACTAAGGAGTAAATGACTTATACCATACTAAGGCTATCGGAGAGTTACTTTTGACGGTAAGCGACCTGAATGTCTTTAGGAAGTGTAACAAAGTGAAGTATATTGAATTGAGTCATGACATAAACCATTACAGACAATTTGAGTAAATTATTTTTCATATTTTTAAATGGAGGGATAGCACACATGCAGTAGAATATATCCAGTATGCTAATCTGAATTGTACAGTTCAATGATTTTATATATGTACACAGGTTTAACTAGCCAGATTAAGATATAGAACATATCCAGGGTCGCATAAGAGTCCCTCATGCACTTTCCCAGTCTATACAACACACACACATACACACCCACCTACACACACATACCCCAAAAGTAACTGCTACTTTGACATTCTGACTTCCATGTTTTATTAGATTTGTCTGTGCTTGAACTGTTCTTGCGTAAATATTCCATTTAGCTCGATGGATGTTTGACTCCTCTAGTTTGGGCTGATAATGGTACTGCTGCTATGAGTACAAGTCCTTGTGTACATAGATACACTCACTGATGTCCAAGTCCTTGTGTAGATAGACACATTCATTTCTTTAGGGGTGGAATTGCTAGGTCATAGAGTAGGAGTATGTTTCACTTTACTAGAAACCTCCTTAGCTGTACTGTTTTACACCCCAACTAGATATGTAAGGGAGTTTTTATTGCTCTACATATTCACCACTACTTGACATTGTTAGTCATTTTAGCTACTTTGTTCCATAAAGTGAAAATGTGATATTTTTGCATGAGAGAGGGCATAAAAACAAGAGTAGTTTATTACAATCATGGAAAATAAAAGATTTCTCAGAGTCTCTGAACTATTTAATGCTCTAAACACATATATTTTGAGGTTATCATTATTATTCTTGTTTTTCATTTATTATTCTAGGATTATTTCTTCTACATTTTAATATCTGTGTTCTTGGGATTTTCCTTGTGATTCAGAATACTTACTGCTGTTATTCGTTAGGTGGCCATTATTTTACGGTTGTCATTGCTTATGTGCAGTAATAAACTTGGTTCTAGCTGTTCATATTGTCGTCTCTTCAGTTGCAGTTAAATTACATGCAGTGCGATTAACTGCCTTTTGAAATACATTCGAAAAATCACTCTATGCAGGCTGGCCTTGTGGCCAACAGTTAAGAGCACACGCTCTGCTGCTGGCGGCCAGGGTTCGAATCCCGGGCGGACACTGATGCACTGCTTGTCAGGCCATGCTGTGGCGGCATCCCATATAAAGTAGAGGAAGATGGGCATGGATGTTAGCGCAGGGCCAGTCTTCCTCAGCAAAAAGGAGAGGATTGGCATGGATGTTAGCTCAGGGCTGATCTTCCTCAAAAAGAAAAAAAATTACTCTATGACTTGGTGCTAAAGAAAGGTTACTATGTATAGAAAACATCACAGAAATAGAGCAGTGGACAAATATTTTTTAGTGACACAAATATTCATTGTAGGAGGAACATCTTCAATTGCCTTTCTCTTTTTTTTTGGCTGAACAATCTCTAATTTATTATGTTTGTACTTTAATTTTTGTCTATGAATGAGAGAGATACATGATGATAATCTTTGTCTAAATAATTCTAAAAGAGCTCTTTTGATAAGAACAAAATTAAGACTCTAAATTATTGGGACACATTGTATGATAGCTTTTCATCCTTTTTTTCTTCTTAAAGTTACATAGAATAACGGCCCTCTGTAAAATATATGGCATCTTAAATTCAGAGAATTGCAGTATTGCCGATCTCTTAAGTTGTTTCTGCTTTTCAGTGCTTTATACATTTCCCCATCTCCTCCCCCCAGGATCAATTTGGGCTGTTGTCTTGGCAAAGAAACATGAGCTCTCCATTTGGGAATGAGAGAATCAATTTTCTAGATAGAGATCTTTTAGCACTTGAGGACTGTCTGCAAGCAGCGTTTATGGAATTAAAAATTGGGAGAAATGGGAAACCTAATGACAATCATTCCTATTTGCTGTTTTTCTGGATTCACCTCGCCTGTTTTCCATAATTGTTTGTTACTATCACAACCTATTCTCGCTGACTGCTTCAACTATATGTCAGTACTTTTCTGCAGTTGGTACTTACAAGTGCAAGGGATCAAATTTCACATTTTTGGGCTTAATTTTCCAGAGACATTTTGAAGTCAGATTGCTAATATTTCTACTCTTTTATAATAAGTCTCATGATTTTTCTCCTTCTATTGGTCCACGGAGTTTGCACTTTCCATTAGTCTGCACAGCTGGCAGTAGCCCCCTTGGAAATGTTTTTCCTGTTACTTACTGTGGTGGTCTAGCGGTTAAGAATTGGCCCTCTCACCACCATGGCCCGGGTTTATCTCCTGATCAGGGAACCACGCCACCTGTCCGTTGTCACATTGTGGTGGCTGTGTGTTGCTGTGATGCTGAAAGCTATGCCACTGACATTTCAAATACCAGCAGGGTCACCCATGGTGGACAAGTTTCAGCAGAGTTTCCAGACACAGACACAGACAGACTAGGATGAAGGACATGGATACCCACTTCCCAAAAGATTGGCCATGAAAACGCTATGAATAGCAGTGGAGCATTGTCTGATATCGTGCTGGAAGATGCGAGGATGGCGCAAAAAGACCAGGCAGGGTTCTGCTCTGCTGTCCACAGGGGCAATAGGAACAGAAATCAGCTGGACGGCACTAACAACAAATTGTTTCCAGACCCAGTGTGGTTATCATGTAGCCTTTTGTTAATACTTCTCCCCATTTCTTAGTTTGAAGGAAAGTTATAAAACCAGTTTTGACTTGCTGAACTCTACACAAAACTTAAGAATGCATTTCCAGTTTAGCATATGATTATTTCCTTGAAGAAATTGACACATCAGTCCAGAAACCATGTTTCAAAGAATTTCCTAAGAGGTCAAAGATATTTTTCACTTTCAAAAAAATAAATTAGTATATAATGAGTCTCATTACCGTTCTCTGGTGAATATTTTATAATAGAATATATTTTGGTCTCTAATAATTATCTGTTAAAGGATGCATTTTATCCATGAACTTCAAAATTGATCTATACATCATATACAGGATTGCGATGAGCAGGGAGGGGAGATAGAAAAGATGAGGAGAAATGATCTCTTTTTGCACATCCCCTCCTCCTGGGTAGTCTCTTTAAATGGGATGTTTTTTTATACTAGGATGTCCAATTTTTGGATACTCCATATAATCTTGATATTACATATTAGTTTGAATCATAATAAATTGCTGTTTATGTAGGTCAAGGATGATCACAAATGACCATTTGACATGGTTTAACATAAGACATAAGAATAAAAGTTAAATGCTACAAAAATGTAACATAAAGAAATGATAAATGCCAATGTTTCAATTATGATGACTGGGAACCAGAATTAAGAGACTATTTGCTGCCCATGTTGATATATTATTATCTGATTTTATATTCATAATATAAAAATAGCATGTATATAAATATGTAAATAATGTATTAGTAAGTAGGTTAATGCCTCTAAAGTAAAAAATTATATTTATATGACCAAATAATAATAACTGCCAGAGTCAAGTATCTGTAACGTAGGAAAATTCACTTAACTCTCCAGCTTATTTTCCTTTTCAGTAAAATGATGACAATAAAACCTTACGTTCCTCTCAGGGCTGTTGAAAGTGGATGATGGGGTCACCAAAAGAAATAAATCTAAGAAATGTTATATAATTCAATGGATTATTATAATAATATTCTCCTTTACAGTATTTAAAGAAGTGAGAAAAATTTGTGAATTTTCTTTCCTTCTTTTGCTACCTAGAGAAAATGTTTGAAGCTGAAAAAAATAAAACACAATCCCCTTAATACACCTGATGCTTCCATAGACACCCCAGGCCGACTCAGGGGAGATGAGGGCACTTCTCTAAGAAACGAGTCAGGCCGGCCCTGTGTCTTGGTGGTTAAGTGCGCGCGCTGCGATGCTGGTGGCCCGGGTTCGGATTCCAGGTGCGCATCGAGGCACCACTTCTCTGTTCATCCTGAGGCCGAGTCCCACATACAGCAACTGGAAGGATGTGCAGCTACGACACACAACTATCCACTGGGGCTTTGGGGGGAAAAATAAAATAAATAAAATCTTTAAAAAAAAAAAAAAAAAAAGAAACGAGTCAGCCCCTTCTGAAGGGCCATTTGCAGCCTGGTTTTTGCATACAGGAGAGAACTGCCACGGAGAGGAATGTATCTGAATGATGAGCCCATCTTTGGAGAGAGGAGGGAGAAGATTTCACAGCAGAGGGGGCAGGCAAGGTGAGGATAGAGATCATCAGCAACCTAGGTACTAATGTGAAGCAGCAACTCCATCAGCTTTGTGGAGATCGAAGTTAGGAAAAGGTTTGTCACAATGACAGGAGACCTCAGATATGTCCCAGGCTTGTATTGTTAAAGCAAAATGCTTAGACCATCCCAATACAAGCGGGCGGGAGAGTTGGTCTAGATTAAACAACCGGTGTTTGGAAAAGTCATTCTTCTAAATACTTTGCAGGACAAGAACAACCTCTATTGTGAGGTGAAAAACACTCAAAATGAGAGGTAGATGGTACTTATTGTGGAGGCTGGGATAACTCTCCCAGGACCGTTACACCAACGCATTGAGTAGCCTTCACCGAGGGCACCGTGTTCCTTGTGATCCACTCTGTAACCAGCAGCACAGTGATTTGAGGCCCACCCACATCTGAGCAAAAGAGTGGGAGAAGATATGACAGACAGAAAGGATTGGAGGGTAAGTGGACTTCTTGGGAATGCTCCTGAAACAAGCTGCCCCCCTAACCCAACCACGTCACTTTATGTGACTTGAAAGTTTCTTAATGAAAAAACACTTCAAGAAAGACAAAACGGCAAACTAACAAAAATAAAATCAGATATGTATTGTGGATTTTACATCCTCATCTTAGATCACTTGATAGTTTACTGACATATAATGTATACTTAGTGATTAAAAACAATTTTTTCAGTACTTGATAATTATCTGGCCAAAAAATACTATAACAGAATAATTGAGTGTATTATTAAATTTCACATCTTGTACTCCTTTCCTCCAGCAGCTTAGCAAGAGATTTTCATAGCTTTCTTCTGCATGTAAAGCTTACTTGGTATAACAAAAACTATTCTCTTAAACTTGACAATTCACAAAAGGGCATTACAAGATTGAGATCCTATGTGTGAGAGTGTTTCGACTTGTTCTGAAAGAAGAAAGAATTTCTTGGCTGCAATAGTTGTTCTCAGGAACTATCACTTTTTTTGGCTGTTAAAAGTAACCGATTTGTGTCACCAAGTGGAAGTCATCCAAAGCCATAACAAAGATGACAGTATATGGCACGCTTGATTGGATATATCATTTCCCTCCCTCTGGGGACAATCCCATAATATGTACCTTGCTCCTATGACATTTTCAGCAGCACCCTGATACCAGTAAGGTCACAGGATTTCATTTTACTTTTCCTATGATTTTCAACGGGAAAGATTTTGATTCCTAGACTGCAGGACCCTCAGGAATTTTACTTTAGATTGCATTTTAGATTTATTTTCTCAAGTGATTCACTCAGGTCCTTTATAACCTGTGTTGTGCTCCTTTATTTATTGTGAAACTTTTAGGTAAAAGAAATACAATTTTATTGGCACAACTCCCTGCGTCAATTCATGTCTATATTTACTCACCTACTAACTTGTTCTTTCTAATATGGTATTTTTAATTGGGGATGGAAAGATTGTCTAGATTCAAGCGTTAGGTATTACATACATGGATATTATCTAGTTAAACTAGTTAACCTTGTCCTCAGTTTCTCTCCAATGCTAAATGCAGCTGTGTTGTTCAACTTCCTTTGGGTTATCACCTAAGGATATAATAAAGCTAACATAGTTATTAAGCCAACTAGGGTATTGTATATTGATGTAGGCAAGATCCAGAGTGTTTTCTTTTCAACAGAATAAAAAATATTTTTTTTGACTATAGACCCTGTGATTAGATTAAAATATTTACTTAATTCAGTGAGCAAATTCTATGCTTTAGTCACTTATCTGGAAGAATCAGAATTCAATAGTAAACACAAGAGATGAAAATCTTTGCCTTCACAGAGTTTAGTGACAGCAATTAGCTTTTCTAGAAGTAAAAGGATTGTGCTAGATGTTTGTAATATGCTTTTTCTGACTATCCACAAATATTGAGAAGTAATTTAACTACAATTCTGGAGGGAAACAAGAATAATCTAATTAGACTCATGAAGATTATAGAAGATATCAAGGACTGACATTACTTATCTAAGATTATTACAATATGACAGGTTAATGGCCATTCATAGTGTAGAATAAGTATATTTTTTGTTAAAAATGAATTGTAATTATAGATGGGATACATGTCCATTTATAAAAGTTGCAATAAAATAGAGGAATATAGGAGTTGGATAATATTTTGAAATACGATTCAATAGTTTTGCGTTCTCAGTAATTAATTTTAGCCCACAAAACCTCTACCATCATAATTAGATTATAAAGTTGTAGGTTTCTCTGGCTACCTAAATCCTGTACCAAATTTGTGGCCGAGCACGTACATGGCTCTAGGTTTATCTATAGGCAATACTGTCTGCTGAATGTATTTAGTTAAGAGAGCTGAGTTATGTTAAACGGTTCATGTGCTACCAAGGAGATTGTATCTAGATATAAGAATTGCTAACTGTAAGCCTTAATGGTTGGTAGCTGTATTACGAGGCTATACCACCTCTTGTGACCCAGGATGCTTTATCTGGTGGTTGTGTGGGGGTGTGGTCTAGAATTTACACCTAATATTTTTCACAAGCTTCTGATGAAACTTCCATTTAGGTGTGTGCTCTTTTGTCTGCTTTGCATCTTTTACAGTTAAATCAAATGATGTCTGGAATGTATTGTATCACATAAACCTTTTCAATAATTTCAAACCGAAGACCAATGGATACTGTCTGTGTTCATGTAACTTGCAAGTGACCTCCCATCCCCCAACATTCACCTATCTACATATAGCCGTTGTATCTGATCTAGGAAAACGACACTACTGAGTAATAGAAAATAGCAGATGGTATCTACAATAAGAAGACAAGTTATGACAATTAAAATATATCAGATCATAAAAAGTCCCCACAATGATGAATCACAAAGAAGATGAAAACTTTAACATACCCTCTGAAAAAGAATTAAATATCCTTAAATAAGCAATTGAAGGCATGATAAAATTCCTTACTCAGAAATGTTAAAAAAACTCAGAGGGGCAGGCCCGGTGGTGTAGCAGTTAAGTGCGCGTGCTCTGCTGCTGGAGGCCCGGGTTCAGATCCTCCGGCGCGCACCGTCGCACCACTTGTCAGGCCATGCTGTGGCGGCGTCCCACATAAAGTAGAGGAAGATGGGCAGGGATGTTAGCTCATGGCCAGTCTTACTCGGCAAAAAGAGGAGGATTGGCATGGATGTTAGCTCAGGGCTGATCTTCCTCACACACACACAAAAAACCAAAAAACTCAGAAAATAAATGAACACAATCAAAACAAACAAACAAAAAAATCAGGGAGACATTAAATGAGAATTAAACAAACCAAGAAAATAATTGAAGAAAAAAATTGAAGAAAAGGAAAAAAATCATTATTTTGGACTAAAATACAGCATGACCAAAGGGAAATTAGATTTGACCAAAAGTATAATAATAACATTAAAAAAAATGAAGAAAATAAAAATTTTTAAATGATTTAAAATGAATTAGAAAAGAAATGATCTATCTAGAAGATAGGCAAAAAAAATCCATTATATTGTTAACGGAAATTTGAAGAAAAAAAATAATTTTACATAAAAATATTTAATGCTATAATTCAAAATTATTTCTGGAAATAAAAGAAAATGTGAATTTATTTTTAAAGGGGCCATCGTGTACCAGGAAAAATTGATCTAGAGCTTTCAAAATCAAGACATATGCTGATAAAATGATGATGTTAATAATAAACGAAAACAAATTCTCAAGGCCTTAGCCAAAAAGACCAAGTCAGCTACAAAGGAAAGAAAATCAAGTTGGCATTGGGTTTAAATGAAATCTAAAAATCAAGAGAGACTTCGGCATTTTCAATAAAATAAAGAGAAGAAAGTGTGAAGAGAGATTTTATAACCATCCAAGCTGTAATTCAAAATTCAAAGCTATAGAAAAGTTTTCAATATGCAAAAATTATGAAAAATACCAATGAATCCACTAGGAGATCAGTTCATCCAATCAAGAATTAAAAGGAGAAATTTTCCAAAAGAGCTGAGGGAGGGAAATGAATATATCTAATTGTAGATCTCATACTAAAACAAATGTGGATTCATGTGTGGAAAAACCATATGTAACAACATAGAAATATTGCAATGTGATGTGTAGGCTAAACAAAAAGAGAAAGTAATATAAGCTTACCCATGGTCACATTGTTACTAAGTGAGAGTCAAATAGATCACGTAAAACAAGCCCAATATTAGACGCCTAAGTAAGGAAAAGGGGGATTGAAGACATTGTAACTATATTAGTATGTATATAGAACTACTAGAGCAAAATACAAGCATCCCTGAACACTCAAAATAAAGCAAAATAACTAAGTAAATTAGAATCTGCATGGAGAAAAAAATACATGAACAAAAAATATTTTGATAGAGTAAGAACAGTCAAATCAGTTACATAAATAAATGCCGATGGGCTCCACTCACATATTAAAAAACAGAAATTTCAGATTAGTCTACCAAACACAACCCCAAGAGACAATCCTAAAAATGAAAGGAGCCAGAAAAGTTAAAAAATAAAAAGATAGATGAAAGAAAATAAAATGGGAACAATAAGAAAGCAGGGGTTGTAATCCTCTTATCATGAAAAAATTCAGAATTCAGACTGACAAGCGTTAAACTGGACAAGGATCATAGGCCATCTGTGTTTGCTAATTGGCTTTACCGGAAAGAAGAGCAAAAGTTCTCTCTTGTATCTTCTTGGCAGGAGGTAGCTTTGCAACTTAAAGAGCTGGGCTCCTTCCTGCTCCCACAGAGACTGGGAGATAGGAGCCCTATCTTCCTCAATGATCCCATTTCAAAGGGATGACTCCCAGGTCCTTGAGAAAAACATTTCTGGGATGTAGAATATTTTCATCTCAAGCAGGAAGACAAAGAATTTACAATTACAACTTCTCTAAAGCAAATACTAAGAAAAGGGAAGTCAGACCTAGAGTGAAGAAGAAACCTAGGTTCAGTCAAGAGAGGGAAAGTTAAGGCCCTCTTGATCATCACTTAGCTCTATATCAAATTGATTAGGATAAAGAAGGTAAAACAGGATCCAAGAAGCTTTAGAACACAGTATTCTGACTGTCCACACTCAGTGGGATATATTCAAAGCAAGAAAACAATTGAAAAGTAATCTTGAATTTTTCTTAGTTGGTTTGTTTTTGATACTGTTATGGAAGTAGTGATTTTGATACAAATCTATGTTCATTGTAAGATAGAGCAAGTGGTAACTAAATGCAAAATGTGTGCAGTAGGGGATGCTTGATTGAATCCTGGGGCGCGATGAGGCAGTTATCAAGGACATTATTGGGAAAACTGGGGAAGTTTGGAGAATGTATCAATGTTAAATTTCTTGTCTATAATGATAGCATTTTGGTTATGCAAAAGGATGTCCTTGTTTTTAGATACATCTTGAAATGTTTATTTGTGAAAGGACATGTCTGCAACATATTCTCAAATTTTCAGAATTGTGAATGAGAGAGAGAGAGAATCATAAATATGGCAATGCTAATAGTGCTAATAATTAGGGAAATCTAGGTAAATGTTATTCGTTGGACTATTCTTTCAATTCTTCTGCATGATTGAAATTTTCCCCAAACTATAAGTAGAGGAAAATTAGCCTGACCCCCAAATAAGTTATAAAGTGAATTATAGGCAAAACTGCTGAAAGCATTATTATCTAAAGTAAAATGACAAAAACAGTTTATGCAGAGACTGTTATTCAAGGTCTGGTAAAACACAGAAATAACAAAAAAATGAAATTATAGTCTTTGAGTCGCAAAATAGGGTATTAAAATTCACAGGAGAGACAGTGGTTTTAAAGAAAAAGGCTTTCTCTTGCTGGGGAAAATGTTTTGATTTTGGAAAACTCAGCTTTGTGATTCCTTATAGTACTTGATACATAAATGCTGTGCCGCCAGGCACATGTGCCATATTTTGGACTGCCCAACTTTACTAATGCTTGGAGCACCAACAGTAATGCAGGTATACATTTATTTCTAAATTATATGCATGTAATTCTGTAGTAATATATTATATACATTGGAAATTTCATACAAAAATACAGTTCAAAAGAAGATAGAAAGATAAATAAAAATAGAAGTTCAAATGTGGACCATTTCAAGTGCCCCCTGGGCAGTATGCCTCGTGCTTTGAAGACCAGTGCCACAAATGCCAGCTTTGGGAATATCATGCAATGATGAAGGACTTTGGTTTACAGCTCCGATTGAGAATGGCAAAAAGATGGAGAATGGAAGAATCAGCAATAGATTTAATTATGGATGGAAGTTTGTGAAAAGTGACTTAGATTCCTCAAGATAGAACTTTGATGGGGTGGGGGAGGAAACACCAGATAATTTTGGCAGAATCCAGGAGTGCTTAGTCTTGTGCCGATTTTCCCAAGGTGTAGCCAAATGGCACTGTGGACCTCTTCCAGAAGCTGCAAGTCCCACCATGTGCCAGAGAATGGACTTAACTATGACCAAATGAGCAGCATGGTGGCAATGGCTTAGTGGATCCAAGTGGATGAATGAAACCGAAGGCAGAATCACACAGCCCAGCGCCAGTGATTGCAGCCAACAGGCTGATGAATGTGGATAAGGACTCACAGAAGAAGAGGAAGATGTGGAAGTGTAATGAGTCGATTGAGTTAATTTTCAACTGAAAGAGTTTCTATCTTGAAATGCATTTTTGAAAAAATTAATTTACTGAATTTTCCTGAAATTGAATAGATCATTTTTCTGTTAGCAGGCTTTAGATGATTAAAACTGTGATGTGAAAATCCCCATCTGCTACCTAAAGAAAATTAAAGTTTTCTTTACTCTTACCACCAGAAATAATCACCAGTGGTTTTATGAGAACTTTCTTCCACCTGTTGGAGTAATAAAAACAAATGTCTTACATATATACATCAAATAGGTAGTATTTGATACATAATTGTTGAGTGTCTATTTGTTCATGACCCTGTTCTAAGTGTTGGGGATACTGTGATACCAAAAGAAAAAAAAAATCTTGTGCTCTACTCTAGCAGATTTATTAAGGAAGTGTCCTAGTAGATTATAATTTAAAAATTCTCCCTGTATTTGCTTTTTTTGTTCCTTAGTACGTTTTTCTTACTACATTTAAATCTTTCATCTGCCTGGAATTTAGTTTTGTATAAGGGAACAGAACTCAAACTATGTAATTTTGTCAACTATATTCAAATGAAGAAAAAAAAGTCTCTTCACAGGAAAGAAAATCTTCAAAAATTTCAAAACAAGGACCAAATAGGAGTAAATATTTGCAACTTTATTGGAGACAAATGACTTCTTAAAACCATGTGGATATTTCCTACAAATTAATACAAAAGGAATACACAGGAAACCAATTAATATATACAAAAGTAAGCATCCATGAACAGGCAGTCCACAAAGAGCAAAATATTTATTTCATTTATATTTGTGAAAGGATGCTAAAACTCACATGGTATAAGAGAAATGCCAATTAAAACTACAATGAGATAGCATTTGTTTTTAGCTATCAGATTGGCAGCAATCAAAAACCCTGATAATACACTAGTTGGTGAGGATCTGGAGGAACAGGTACTGTCACATATTTGATAGGATTCCAAATTGGTATATCATTGGTGACAGACAGACTCTGAGGTGTCCCTTATGATCCCTGCCTTGGGATAATCAGGCCCATGAATAATCCCACTGAGTGTGGCCATGATCTTTAACTTCCTTCTAACCAAAAGAATACAGCAAAAGGGAGAGGATATACGTGATTACATGTATATGATTACATTATGTAAGATGCAATGTCCATCTTGCTGAGAGGTTCTCTGGCTTGCTGGTTTTGAGGATACAAGTGGCCATGTTGAGGGGCCCACAATGTAAAGAACTGAAGTTGACCTCTAGGACCTGAGAGTGGCCTTCAGCGAAATTCAGCAATAAAGTGAAGCCTTCCATCCTAAGATGCAAGATAATAAATTCCGCCAACAACTTGAGTGGTCTTGGAAGAAGATTCTGCCTCAGTTGAGCATTCAGATGAGATCCTAGCCTCAAGCTAAAACTTTGATTGCGGTCTTAGAGATACCTCAGCTAAGTCATGCCTGGACCTCAGTCCCATAAAACTGTTAAAAATTAAATGTACATTGTTTTAACCCTATAAGTTTGCATTTGGTATTTTGGTATGCAGCAATAGATAAATAAAACAGCATCTATGCACAAAAATTTGATGATACTTATAAAAATAACTATTTTTTTTTAATTTTTTGTTTATTGCTGTAACATTGGTTTATAACATTATAAAAATTTCAGGTGTACATCATTGTACTTCTATTTCTGCATAGATTACATCATGTTCACCACCAAAATACTAATTATAACCCATCACCACACACATGTACCGAATTATCCCTTTCACCCTCCTCCCTCCCCCCTTCCCCTCTGGTAACCACCAATCCAATCTCTGTCCCTATGTGTTTGTTTATTGTTGTTATTATCTACTACTTAATGAAGGAAATCATACAGTATTAGACTTTCTCCCTCTGACTTATTTCACTTTGCGTTATACCCTCAATGTCCATGAACGTTGTCACAAATGGCTGGATTTCATCGTTTCTTATGGCTGAGTAGTATTCCATTGTGTATATATACCACATCTTCTTTATCCATTCGTTTCTTGATGGGCACTTAGGTTGCTTCCAAGTCTTGGCTATTGTGAATAACGCTGCAATGAACACAGGGGTGCATGTACCTTTACAAATTGGTGTTTTCAAGTTCTTTGGATAAATACCCAACAGTGGAATAGCTGGATCATATGGTAGTTCTATCCTTGATTTTTTTATGATCCAGTAATTCCTATTTAAGGAATTTATTTTCTAGTTTCAGTATAGATATGTGTAAAAACATATGTACAAAAATAATCCATTGTAGCAAGTTTTTGTAATAGCAGCAGAATGGAACAAAACTACCTGCCTATGAATAAATGTCTAATCAAATAGTGATAGATTATGGCATAATCACTAATGAACATTATAAACAATGCAGATGGTATGTATATTAGAAAAACCTCCAAGATGATTCTTCAGTAGAAAAATAGGGTGCAGAATATTGTGTATAAGTATGCCAATATCTGTAAAGGGGCAAAAGAATATACAGAACGAAACTTGTGTATGTCTGCATTATCTCTGGAAAATTACACGGAGTTGGTAAAATTGTTCGCCTCTTTGAAACGGCATGAGAGACTGGAGGAGAAGTTTCAGAAACTATTTTAGTGTCTATTTTATTTTGTATTTTTTGGATGTATGTATTTCATGTTCAAATAAATTATCATATTTAAATGATATGAACTAGAAACAGATTTAAAGAAGTAATGAAGTTATCTTACTAAACTTCTTCAAGAAACTATAGCTAATATTTTCTGGAATATATGATTACAGGGACAGTAAACTCTTTGATGGTTAATGCATTTGTGAAAGAGTCGATGTTGTTTCCTTCACTTTTTATGTACTTGCTGCATTATTCAACAAATAAATATTTGAGTGCTTGCAAGATGTTCTCCTACTTACTACAGTTTTAGGTTCTGTGAGGAATTCATATATGAATAAGATAAGGTCCCTCGTCTCAGTACTTTATAATCTAGCAACAGAAATCAAACATGCAAAAATGAACTAACAAGGCAATATGTGGCCAGAAGCACAAATGAAGCACGGGAGAAGGTTTGTGGGCTCTTACAGGAAGTTCTGTCTCCTTTCTGGTATGTTCAGGATAAAGGAGAATGTATTTAATCTGATGCTGAGGTGTAGATAAAATATCAAAATTTAGGTGCATTTGGAAAGGTATTTGAAACATATGGAACAGTGAGTCAAACCACGGGTTTGTGGAAAACTGTTAGATGTTCCCAGGAAAAAGGCACATGTGCTTTCTAGCTAGAAGACAGAGTTCTTGAAGGCGTGTAGCAAAAAAGTAGGGGTTAGGGCAAATGAGAGATTTTTAGGAAAGATTTGTGCAGTTCCTTGAATGTAAGAAACTTTATTTAATAAGAAATGATGAGCAATGTAAGATTTCTGGGCAGAGTAATAGGACAGTCAGAACTGTGAATCAGGAATGTTATTCTGACAGTGGGGTGGAGATGGCTGACAGTGAGATCAATTTTGGTTGCCTTGAATTTGGAGTTTTGTTGTTACTTATGAGTAAAAATTGCAGCAGTCATATGGCAACACGAAGGTGGAACTCACTAGAAAGTTAGGTGACTCTAGCTGAAGATTTTGGAATAGATTTAATCACTGGAAAAAAGAAAAAGGAAGTATGAGGGCCAAGGAATTATATTTGTGAAAACTCTCATTTGAGGAATAAAATGAGTCATAAAGTCATATTTCTCTGGGAAAAAAATATGAGGAAGAACCTGAGATTTAATAACATTAAAGAGAGATGAAACATTCACAAAGAAACATTCACATGTCATAATGGATTAACAATTTATGGTCTGTGGTTAAATTTTAGTTCAAAATTAAATACATATGTGGACACACACATACACACACACAAGTGAAATCATACCACTTATTTTTAACAAGAGTTATAATTAACTTTAGGTTAATTACTATCATTTTATTTGATATTTTTAAATGATCAATTTCCTGTGGAACACTGGAAAATATCTAATATTTGCCTCAAATTGAGTCTTATTTTGAAAATTATTATTTTGGCGCAAGGTTTACAATGTGTAAATAGATTTCTCTTGGGGATCTACACAGAGAAAGATATTTTTTTGAATTCAAAACATAAGAATATATGATGGTCCCACTGAAACTTCCTCACACAGCTGACTTCTCTAACTGTTAACTATAAATACAAATATAGCATAAATTATTCGAATATTTTATCAGTTATATTATGGGAAAATGAAGTAAAGGAATATCAGTGGTTAGCAATTTTATATTTTCTTCTAATAGTGAAGGGAAAAGAGGAAAGATTAAAAAATTATCCCTCAACTGTCGGGGTTAACATTCAAAATAGATTACAGCTGAACTTTCAATGAATTTGGAACGTTCATTTGCATGTCGAGTTTTCACAGCATGAGGTAACTTACTTTTTAACAAAAGATAAGCTCTACTTCAACCTCTATTACTATTATCAATGTGTCCTATCACAGTGCCAATGCTTTCCTTTCAAGGCAAAATGCCACTGTGCTCCTTTCCCTTTAGAGATTATTTCTGGACCAGTCAGCTCTGCACACAGTATAAATTCCTACTATGTGAAACAAGCTCTGATAGGCATTTATCCAGCAAAGGAGAGTATAGACAGTATCTATTAGTACTCTGATGGGTGTTAGAAAGACTCTGTTGGGAATGCAGACATAGTTCCTGCCTCATGGCACTAAAGTGTATGTTGGTAGACAGACATTTTTCAAATAACTCCTAGTGAATTAAGGGCTGTGAGACTTAAAAGGTGACCTGAATCAGTCAAGAATGCCAAGGAGGAATTGAGGAATATGAAAGTAAGGCAAATCTCTGACCTCAACAACAACATCCATTGTTGGAAATACTTCTAAAATAAGAGTTGTTTATATAAATATTGGTGGCATTTAGAGAGATGGAAAACATAAGAAAGGAAATTGGGGGGGGGGCTATTGTATGGAAAATTACCTCAGTATCCTCCCAAGTATACTATTAAGCAAGGTATTCTAGAGATCATGGAACAAAAATGTTCACAGACTAGATTAAGATACTAACATTATGCTTTGTTTAATTCATTTCTAACGCACAAAGCAAAGCCAGGAGAAAGAGATGGGTGAGTTAACAACCTTACAATAGTGTGCAAGAGGATGGAAAGATCATGCTACCTGAATCCTGTGTTATGCAATATTCACAGGTCCTGTCTCTCTCAGATGCACCAGTTTCCTCGTCTGATGGCGTGATTATAAGGAGCAGAATTGAGGTTAATGAAGAGGTGTTACCAGTCACATTGCACCTGGAGCCAACTCATGCTGTATTAGCCAAGTATGTTAACCACAGTTATCACTCTCCAAGACCCTGATATAGAGCTCTAAGTGTTATCTGAGCTTCTTGGCAGTGCATGGGGCCAAATAAGACCTTAATGGGTGTTACCAAATGATGGCTGATTTGGGGAGGACGTAGCTGTTTCTCTGGAAGTAGCATGATCCAGAATTTATAATTTGGTCTTTCCATCCTCTCTAAGTAACACTTTTTTTTTTATTATTATATATTCCATTTATCCTGTATATCTTTAACATATCTTACAGATAACTAACCTAATGTATCTTATAAATTCAGCCTACGTCTTATGAGATGGTTACTTGTTTACTCACCATCTCTCATTAATACCTTACAAGTTTACTTACATCTCAAAGACTGCTCATTTACTTATTCTCTAAGTTAGCCCTTCTGATGAGTTTTACCTATCCTATTTGTTTTTCTTTTTGAATTTTCTGAAGTAATAGAACAAAAATGCTTTATAGTGAGTAAAGAATATTAGGTTGACTATTTGTGATGTACTGATTTTTGAGGCATCTGTGTGACAATCTGAGAGTAGGAAGGTGGATATACGAGTAACTTAAGATGGAGCTATGAATATAGAGCTTATATTTAGGGGTGTGGAAATTGGAATAATAAGGGCTAATATGAAGTCTCAGAAAGAAAATGTAGAGAGAGATAAAACAGCCTATGACAAATTCCTGATAAATGCCAAGTTTTATTGTTAAATGAAAAAGAGAAATAATGGCTACAGATTCAGAAGGAAAATAAGGAAATCAATTCTATAAATACTAACAGAAGTAATGGAGAAGGTGGTCAACTTCGACACAAAGAAAGTGGGCACTTTTGGCCAAAGAGTAAAAAACATGATGATGAGGCTTGAACAGTGTGCATTGATCTCACTGTCATGATGTTTATGTTAATCCTTCATTAGAGCCGCTTTAGCAGCATGACAAGGGAGAGGAGGCGTAATTAATATAACTGATAAATAAATGGATGGGGACAAAGTGGAGACAGCAACTACTATAGACAATTCTTGAAAAAAGTTGAAAATAGGAGAAGTACCTAGAGAAGTGTGAATTGAAGTATTCATGGAGATTTGTTTTTAACATGAGACGAGAGATGGGCAGCTTTTTTTTTTTTATAATTTTATTTATTTATTTATTCCCCCAAAGCCCCAGTAGATAGTTGTGTGTCATAGCTGCACCTCCTTCTAGTTGCTGCATGTGGGACGCGGCCTCAGCATGGCCGGAGAAGCGGTGCGTTGGTGCGCGCCCGGGATCCGAACCCGGCCCGCCAGTAGCGGAGCTCGTGAACTTAACCGCTAAGCCACGGGGCCGGCCCGAGATGGGCAGCTTTAAACAGTGTGAAGGCAGGATACGGGAAACAGTTTCCTGGGAAGTCAGGATACGGAAAACCAGCACAGAGAGGGTGAAGTTGGCTTTTTGTAGTAGATGGACAGAATCTTATTCCATTGTCATATGGAGTGAGGAAGAAATGATGCGGGCTGATGTATTTCGGGTTTGTTGTATTTGGTGATGGAAAGTTGAGGAAGTTGCGTTCTGGTGATTTATATTTTCCTTGAAGTAGAATGCCAAAGGTTTTGTTTACTTGCCTGTCAGTGTGTTTATTGGTGGTGAGGGTCCTGCTCAGGATAGTGGTTATGAATTGAAGTATTACCACTCATTCTGTGATTGTGTGATTTTTTTCCTTATTGTACAAAACTGATTATGTGCAAGCATCGACTAGATTACTAGCATTTCTAGAATGTGAATATAACCAGAAAACACAAATGAAGACAGATGAATCGAATTTAGATTATCCTCAACACAGTAATTGTAATGACAGCTTTGGAATCTACGTTAGAGAGAGATTGAAAAAAGAATAAAGTTGATAGATTTGGAAAAATTGAATTTATTAATTGGCTGGTGGTCTTAAAATTTTCAAATCCAAAATAGTTTCAGATGATGACAAATTCCAGAAAGTAACTATAAAATAGGCACTGAATTGAGTCAATTAGAAAGTTGCTGGAGATTAGGATGTTATAAAATTGAGAAGTCAGAGTGCTGGTGGGTCGTCCAGGTGGATGTAGAATTCACGCAGGATATGGCACACTTTGTGGTGGAGATTGATTTTTGAAAGTGGAAACAACCTTGAAATCTCTGGAATAACTTATTAGGTCATGACGTGCGATACTTTCTAAATGTCACTCCTTTTGATATGCTAGTATTGTACTGTGTTTTTTCACTTATTTCATAAAGGATACTGGTCTTTAATTGGTCTATAATTGTTTTTTTTTTTACTTTTTGGAATATCTAGTGTTATATTTATATCGGCTTCATAAAATGAATTGGGAAGTTTCCCTCCTGTTTCTAATAAGTTGTGTAAATTGGTTTTATTTCTTCCTTAAACGGTTGACAGAACTCACGATTGAAATTATATGGGCCTGGGGTTTCATTCGTAGGAAGATTTTTTAAAAAGCAAATTCAATTAAAAAAAAAAATGTAAGGGGCCAGCCCAGTGGCCTGGTGGTTAAGTTCTGCGTACTCTGCTTCAGCTGCCCTGGTTCAGTTCCCACAAGTAGACCTACACCACCTGTCGGTGGCCATGCTGTGGCAGTGACTCACATGCAAAATAGAGGAAGCTGGGCGCAGATGTTAGCTCAGGGTGAATCTTCCTCAGCAAAAAAAAAAAACAGTAAGGCTATTCTGATTTTCTGTTCCATCTTCTGTCTGCTTTGGTAACTGTGTTTTTAAACATTTGTCCATTTCATCCAGGTTGTTTGTCAACTTGTTACCATAAAGTTGTTAGATATTATCCTTTTCATGCAACTAGAACCCGGAGTAATAACATATCCTTTCATTTCTAATGTTTACAATTTATTCTCTCTCTCTTTCTCTCTTGATTAGCTAGGATCTTTACAGATTCTGTTGGGCTTTTCAAAGATTCTGTTTTGTCTTTTTAATTTTCTCTACTTTTTGTTTTCTATATTATTGATCCCTGATCTTATCATTATTATTTCCTTTCTTCTACTTAATTTGGGTTTAAGCTCTTTTAAGCTCTCCTTTTCTAGCTTCTTAAGGTTGAAACTTAGGTCACTTATTTTAGACCTTCAATTGCAATATAAGTATTTAGAGTGACCAGTTTCCTAATACTCATGATTTTAGCTGAATTCAATAACTTTCTATACACTGTATTTGAATTTTTCATTCTGTTTGTAGCATCTTCTAACCTTGTTATATGTCCTCAGAACAATGCATTATTTGTAAGTGTTTTTAAATTTCCAAATATTTGAAGTTTTCCTAAATATCGTCACTGTTTTTGTATAGGGAGCATACTATTTCATTCCTGTTATTTTTTTTAATTCTTATTTTATGGCACATAGCGTGGTCTGTCTTTATGAACAAATCATGTAAACATGAAAAGAAAATGTATTCTACTTTTGGGAGGTAGAATATTCCATATATATTTCTCCCACATTCTTTTTTTCAACATTCAGTAACAATACCATATTAACAGTACTAACTTTAGATAATAGTTTCTCTTTGTTAAAGTCATTACAAGATTTTGTTTGGAAGGTGTGGAAGAAGTATTGGAGAACATTTTTGCTTGGCACATGTCTATTTAAATTTTACCACTGAAACTAGACAATTATTTACCTTAAAACTCTCTTTTAATAGGTGTCATTTATTCTTTTCTATTAGAAAAATAGTATGATTCAGACTGTTATTGAAGTCCTGAACACATCAACCAAACCTGTGAGGGTCAAATGAAAAATGTCCAGGGCAGGTTAATCCCCTTGGCTGCTCTTGACCTGCATTTGTCTTTCTGTAACCATAACACGTTCACCAGGGAGACACACTGAAAATGCAAAAGCAGCAGATAGTGAACGGAGTTGCTTTCCTCCATGAGGTTAAGATATTCATGACATGTTTAAACAGCTATCTTCTTTATTTTACTGTCAATTTTCAATTTTACAAGGTATATTTTTATTTCCCATCATCATGAAGTTGTGTGTATAATGAAGCTTTTTGGAAAATTTTTTTCCTATTATAAAATGGTAAAAACAATCTGCCTATTTTATATTTACATTGTACCAAATAATATAATTCAGAGCATATACTGAGTTTAGATGATGAAAATAGTTTAGTCATTCTAATCTCTATAAAATAGAAGTTTTCACTCTGAGTAGGGCTCTGTATGTATCAGAGAGGAAAAAGATTATCAGGTACTACAAATTAAAATCACATTCCAACAGAACATTCTATTCTTTGGATCACATCACATTTCTTTCTGAAATGGCTTTTAGTGTTGTCGTTGAATTTGCATGTCTATACTACTGAAATAGCCTTCTTATGATTTAGAGGAACAAAGGCTTGCTATGGATAAATTTCTTGTTTATTTAATGATTCATTTCAATCTTAGCTTATCATAACACTCTATGAAATGTATTTTCCTCAACTGTTGTAAATGATAAAAAAAAGTACAAGTATCTGTATCTCACATACAGATAAGGTACAATTCAAGTCTCACTAAGAAACATTCTGTGCATAGTAATAAATAGAAAATTATTAAAACTCTTTGGAAATTTCAGCTTTAGCTGTCAATATAGTCAGAAAATTCTGTATAAGAATCCCCTGTGTGCAAATTATTTATATTTATGTTAGGGCATAGCCAGTAAAAAAGGATAGTAACTATTTTAGCAGGATTTTTAAATCTTAAAAAAGAGATACATTCAAGCTCACCAATAAATAGAGTTAAAATCTGAATAATAAAACATTGTATTCAGATGGAAAATTAGAGTGTAAGGTTGTATATATTTGTATGTAAATGAACGGGTTAAATAAGAATCAAATAAGTAGAACACAAACCAGAGCATGTCCCACCTGTTATTTCCTAGAATTTTGTTTCACCGTTCATGCACCCGCTGTCTTGGTTACCACTGTCCATGCAAGAAATGGTTACCCTCATATCCTCAAGTGCATGAGTCATTAGTAGAATTCCTTGGGTCCAGCCTTTCCTTAGAAGTTAACTCATTTCATTCGAGTGTCTGCTTAAATTCACTTGAACAGAATGAGCCCCCTGACAATTCACTCCAAAATATCAACCCATCACTTACTCTGCTTTATTTTTCACACTAGCACATGTAACCACCTTGCAGGTTATGTATGAATTTGCATATTTAGCCATCATTGTCTCCCCACACTGGAATATAAGCACTAGGAGAGTCAGGTTTTTGTTTGGTTCTATTCTAGCACCCTCGGGACCTGGTTAGGTGCTCAATAAATATTGGTTGAATGAATGCATGCATCTATGGTTGAGTGAAGGATACAATTCTTTTCTCATCCAGCTAGTAAGCTTCATTCTTATGAGGATCTTAAGAGGATCACATATAATTCAACTTTTCCAAATTAGCAACACATTCTCTACTTCCTCCTATTTTTCCCAGCAGGATTCACACTTGCAGCTCTATCTCCGAGCTGCCCCAGGCTCTTACTTCCTGTGGCCCCACAGTGACCGGAGTCGTCGTCTTCTTGTTAAGGTTCTCCTGTTTCGAAGCCACCTCTACTGCATGTCCATTGAAGTTTCACTGTTCATTCCATGAAATCTCGTCAGCCAGCTTGGGCTCCCCCTCTCTCTGCCTGATGCTTCTGCAAGTTGTTAAAAGGGCTTCATGGCCTCACCATATGAGGTCTTCTAATTCCCTGCAGTGTCTTCTCTGTGTTTACAGCTTATTCTGCTCCTGTGTCAGATTTTTAGGGTGCTTTGAGCTTTTGTGTTTGTGCCTTCTCCACTGAAGTAAATACAGACAATTTGTGCCTTACTTTTGAAGTACTTGTATATATATTTTTCTATTTAGTTAAAAAGAGTACATTTTATTAACTGGGAAATGACTCGTTATTCTTAATAGCAATTCCCCTTGCAGTGATATTTTGGGAAAAGACACCTATTCTCTGTCCCTAAGAGAGAACAGTCTTCCTCCTTCCTGTGGTCCTCGGGGAAAACCCTCTTCTCAAAGGTGATAGGTCCATCTTAAATTCCCTAACACATCCCAAGGATTATCTTCCCAAAGATCACATGCAAGTATCCCCAGTTATGGTTCCTATATCTCCTGAGATAGTCAATCATACTCTATCCATAGTTTCATTAAACCTACATTGCTTCTGCTCTGTCATGAATGGGCAACATCTTTAATAGAGACAATAATTCAATAACAGTAACTAAACATATACTGGATACTCAATATCAATATTATATATTCAGCACTTCATAAATGCTCTTTTACTCTCACTAAAATGTGTGGGCAATAATAACTTTACTGAGGAGATAACTAGAGATAAAGGAATTAAGTAATTTCAAAGGGCAAGCAGTACTTAAGTGGTTAATTGAATCTAATTGCTCTTCTTTACTATGCTAATGAAACCTTCACTGCTCTGCTCCTGAAGTTCATTCAATCAAGGAAAAATTTCAATGCCTCACCCTTGCTGAGCTCACATTCTAATGAGTTCCCTCAAGAATCAGAGGAGGTAGTGTATGTAAACTGGCAACCCATGTACAGATGAGAAGTAGCACTGGCCTTGGCGTTCTCTCCGCTTCTCCACTGGAAAAAGAAAAGGTATTAGAACACTTGCCCAAGTTTACTTTGCTCCTTTTGAGGAGAGAGCAAAGCAAGTCCAATAGCCTTTCTCGTAAGTGTTGGTTCCACTCATCTACACTGGTTCCAAATGGATGCATTCTGTCATTCAGATTCAATTGGAAAATTGTGAAAAGCTCTGGGCAAATCTAAAGAACAGGAAAACTTCAAATTGAGCTAGTGAGAAAAGGGAAAGCATTCATTCTGAATATTTGCCACCTGGGAGCAGATTTTCAGCAAAATTTTGCTTTTCTTTTTGGTCTTGGCAAAACACCAGTTGCATCACAGCAAGAAAGTTTAGTGAAACCAGCACTTTAAACGATATTACTGGAGAAATTATAAATAAATATATTCACCAGTTATCTTCTTCAGCTACCATAAATTTGGGCAGTAGGCACTAAAATTGTATCATTCACAAACAGAATCATCAATGGGGCATTCATAACAGCAAAAAATATTTTAAATACTCTAAGGTCCAAAAATAAGGGGTTACTACCTTATGAATATATTAGACTAGCAGTTTGATTAAAATGAAAGAAATAAATCTATATTCAAGATCCTTTATCTAGCCTACAGGTTGTGAATTACTCTCCAATAACTCCAACAATCATTTTCCAAGAGTTTGAATAATTTACTTGATATTAATATATATATATCTGATTAGTGAAACTGACCTATTAAATTAACCCTTTTATTATTTATTCTGTCTTTAGAATATTTTACATAAATAAGTTAAAATATAAGAATCATTTTGCTTCATTTGACTCATAATTTGAGTTTTCTCATAAATTCAACGAACACTTTTTACTTATTGCTGTGTGTTTGGTTTTATGTTAGACCTGAGAATACAAAGAATAGCAAGAATAGATACCTAAACTCAAAATGCCTGAATTGTAGTGGGGAAGAGAGATGAAAGTCAACAAGCAAAATAAGCCATCATGGGTGTTTATCAGATAGGTCATGATAATCTCTCTTTTAAGTTGAGTGTATGTCAGCTTAAAATATATGGGACCTCATAAAAACAATCCATTAGAAAAGGAATACTCTTGAATCTTGCATAATTGTGACTAGAGGAACTGAGTAGGTTTTAGGGGCAGGTCTTGATATAGGGGCAATTCTCCAATATCTAACTGTAGCAAGCACAGGCTCTTTTAGCTTGTGTTAATATCCAGAGGTTTAATCTTGAAAAGAGCATGGTTGTGAAGAATACAGAGCATGAGTATTATTTAACCAATATACTAAGAACATGACTCTGACAGCCACTCACTGTTAGTATATAAAGAGGATTTATTTGTTTATTTATTTATTTATTTATTTATTGGTGAGGAAGATCGGCCCTGAGCTAACATCTGTCCATCCTCCTCTTTTTGCTGAAGAAGACTGGACCTGGGCTAACATCCATGCCCATCTTCCTGCACTTTATACGGGACGCCGCCACAGCATGGCTTGACAAGCGGTGCCACCGTCGGGTCGTGCCTGGCATCCAAACTGGCGAACTCCGCAGCGCAGTGCGTGAACCCAACTGCTTGCGCCACCAGGCTGGCACGAGAAAGAGGATTTAGAACCCCATTTCAGTCAAATTTGACCCATAGAGAGTCCATCACATCACTGAATCTGTCCTATTTGTTGTGTGTTGTGTCGAAAAGCTCATGGTAACCAAGTCTTTGCAGAGAGTCATCAAAAGCACCTCCTCATCACAGTGAAATAATGAGATGAAAGTGAAGACAGATGCTATATAATGGAGAAAAACAAACAAACGTAGTTACTGAAAGCAATGTGAGAAATGAGAGAAGGTCAATTCTAGGGAGAAAGGAAGAGGTTAAGAGTCTGTAGGTATCATTCAGGCAGGAGTAAAATTGTATACAACTTTAGTTGGGTGGATCGTGAATATGAGAAATGTTATGTAGCTTCTGTGGCATTTGCACAACCACTGGACGTGACCTCAGATGATACACTGAGCTCTAAGTTGATTGGACTCTTGACCCATGCATTCGGAGCATAGGACTTGAAATTCTTTTAAGCATCTCTGCAGAGCCTTAAATCAGCTTCAGTACTACCAGGGCACAATGAAAATATTGGAGGACAGATATCATTAAAAAAATAAATTGTGGTACTTTCATTCAAAGAAATACTATGCAATGACTGATAATGATGTGGTAGAACATGAAGCATTTGCTTAATGATGGTACGTGGAAGATAAGCATAAATTATTATGATATTAAAAAAATTGGAGACCAGAGAGAATGTGAAGTGTGCTTAGTTTTGTTTCATTTGCGTACCGTGTGTTCACATATAACATGAAAAGAAACTTGCCCCCAAAGGATAGCAGTACTGTGTCTCTGTATGTGAGGATCCCACGTTCTTTTTACTTTTTTATTTTTGTTCTTATGCATTTTCTAATGTTTTTACAATAAGCATTTATTAGATAGATCAGAAGAAAGACAGTACTTGGGCCGGCCCCGTGGCTTAACGGTTAAGTGCAGCACACTCCGCTACCGGCGGCGCGGGTTCGGATCCGGACACGCAGGGAGGCACAGCTTCTCTGGCCATGCTGAGGCCGCGTTCCACATACAGCAACTAGAAGAATGTGCAACTATGACATACAACTATCTACTGGGGCTTTGGGGAAAAATAAAAGGAGGAGGATTGGCAATAGATGTTAGCTCAGGGCTGATCTTCCTCACAAAAAAAAAAAAAAAAGGAAGAAAGATAGTACCATAAACAACAACAACAATGAAGAGAATCAGTTCTCCTATGTCTGTTTTTTATTTCTGATCTAGTATCTTCCAAGAGGGAAGCTACGGTCACTCTCTCTTTAACAGTAAAGTAGCATTAGTGTCAGCAGCCAAGCTAATGCATAGAAATAGTAGCCTTTCCTTCTGCCTCTTTCTTCTTTACTTATCCTCCTCAAGCCTGGTGCTGCTCACATCCCCCTATACTCTTCCCACCCTCACATGCAATCAATCACATAAACCAATCCATGATGCTGAGTAACATCAGTAGCCACCAAACAAGAGACACTCAGAGAAAGCAATAATTAGCAAACACTTTCCTATCTTTGCCTGGGGAGTGCCGCCATCCTGGAAGAATGATCACACAGGGTAATGACCTATATATGGCTCCGGGTGTGCTATACAGGCCCTGACGTATTAAGGAGGAATCAAGCATTTTAAATGATAATATAGATCATGGAATATTTTAAGAGCTTACTTGTTTATAGAAATATTTCATTTTTCTTATGAGAAGGCAAATGAAATCAAGAAACCAAGCTAGAGTGGAATAAAAGTGAGATTTCCCAGGGGGTAAAAACTAATGTAGATAGGGGGATAATGTGTTTGGTTTTCTTCTTTGTTTTAATTAAGTTTATCTAGTCTTTATCCTCTATCCTAACATTTTTTAAAAGTGAGGATAAATTCCCAAGTTTAGAGGAAATACTGTTTTATTAGACATTAAATTATTTTGCATTTTCTTCATGACACTGATATTTTCTTCTGAAAAATAGTAAGTAATTTTTTTTAAGACACATGAATGCTTTTTAACTGATAGATGAGGAATCTGTTTCTGAGAAGACAAATGTTGTCTTTTTTTTTCTACGTCTATGCTTATATAAATCTTTACTTTCATTGATTTATTTTCATGGAGGAGTTTCTGGGAATAAAATTTCCTCAGCTAAGTACTGGCGGCATTAAAGTATCTTGAGGTTACTTCCTGAGATTTTAGTGAGGGCTGTGGAGGAAGTTCTCATATTGGGGAGGAAATGGAGAGACCATAGCTTATAGCAGTTGTGTGGTCTTCTGGCTCTTCCCATCTATCCCAGTATTAAGTTAAACGTTGATTTATGGATAACACTGCTTTACATTAAAGTGTTACATGCTTCCTCCTCCTTCACTCATATGAGATTCATGTATTCTTAATTCAGTTTTTATTTTCAAAATTATTTCCATTAATATATTAGGTAATTAAAGCATGCAGATAATATAGAATAATGGATAATCTCCCCAACATAATTGTGACTACCATTTAATAAGTTTGATTTAAATCTTTGGCGTATTATTGCGTTTAATTTTTATGCCCGTTTACAGATGAATGAAATGAGATTTGGGGAAATTAATTAATTTGCAATTTTGCATAGCTAGTTTATGGAAGAACTAAAACTATGGTTCAAATCGGTCTGATTTTGAGCCTATTTATTTCACGCCTGCTCTATATGAGCTGTTTAAATTTTATGCCAGATTTAAATTTTTGATCTGCATAATACTCTTGGAATATAAAACATTTCAAAGACTGCAATGAACTCTGAGTTAAAAGTGGAAAGAAAGATTTGGGGATTTGAAATCAATAATGGAAATTCAGAAAAGCTTTTGCACATTCTAATTACTTATCTATCTCCCCTTTTGTATGCTCCGTGTGGACTATTCTTTGTTCTCCACATGAGGATGAACAGCAACGCCCATAACCTTCTACAAAAGAAAAATTCCATGCATATATGTGTGTGTGTATATGTGCATACACATGCACAAACACACACACAGAGGCGCCCACACATTATCTCTATAAACTTGGTGGCCCAGATACCTGTCGCTGCCTAGCAAACCAGCAATAATAAGGATAGATAGCTGACTATAGTAGCTTTTTCTTAACAATAATTGTTTATTTTGCTAATGAATCTTCAATTTTGCCAGGGCTTAGTAGGGATGGCTTGTCTCTGCTCTGCACGACATTGGCTGAGGTGGCTCTACTAGGGATGGGAGAGCCACTTCCTAGATGGCTGACAATTTGGTGTTGAATTGGGACAACCAGGTCAATGATGGCTGGAGGCTGGCATATGAGCATCTCCATGGGCTGCCTGTGTTTCTTCACAGCCTGGTGACTTGGTTTCAAGTGTGCACATTCCAGGAAACCCAGGAAGAACCCAGGAGGAACCTTTAGATTCATCCTCAGAAGTCCCATATTGTCACTTCTGTTGTAGCTACACTGTAGCTATAAGAGCACCCAGATTCAAGGGGAGGGCATGTAGACCCCACTTCTCAATGGGATGAGCGATGCCACTTGGGTGGTAGGAAGCATGTGCAAGTGATATTAAATAAGAGCTTTTGCCACCCATTCTGATTGAGCCTTAAATAAGGAAATAAAAGCAGCAGTTTCTGAGATTGACTTTATGTTCAACTTGAGCACTCTGTTACAAAATTAAGTTCTCCCTGGGTACACATCTAGAAGTGGATATATTTTAAAAGCATCTAGTTGGAAGTTGCAAGTCTTTATATTCCTGACAGTACACGTGTTACTTCTTTAAGGAATATGCCTGGTGGACTGTAACAATTCTGTTTCTGCAAATGTTACTTAAAATTATAATTTTTCTTTTCAGGACAGCATTGAACTGATTTCATACTGATTTCATTATGCTCTGCTCAGCACCCGATAGACAGCCTTGCACACCTGGGTGCTTAATAATGTGATTCGATGATGAATTCCTATTATAAACTCTTCATGGGATTCAAAAATGTTTTGCTGTAGGATTTGGGTTACAGCATTTGACGAAAGCCTTTTTTTCCTTTAATAAATATTTACTGAGGATTCCCAAGGTCATAGTTTTTAATTACTGGCTTTGGGAGCAGAATAGAGGGAATCTAATAAATATCTGATCATTTCTTTTTTAAATTATATAAGGTCCAGGGTAGATGATGTAATTTAAAGCTGTTTATTCAACTTAAATATATACAAGGCTGTGCATAAAGGCCATACTCTTGTCTTTTGAGAGAAGGGACAGTGTGTTTATGTCACTCCGGAACATAAGACAGTTACACAAATGGTCAGTTCAGCAAACACTGGCACACAAATAGCCAATTGTCTCCTATAAATATCCTCTACCTCCATCTCAGGGGGTCTATCGTGCTTCTCTAGTCATAGTTAGTTTTATGTGAGCATTTTTAAATTCTGAAATACATGTTTAGAATATAAAATTATTGTGATCTCGTACACAACTTTAATTTTTCTTTCATTTCTCTCTTTAAAATGGATTTGGGTAGCAAACTGAAACTAAGATCTTATGAGAGAAGCTTTTGTGTATTTAAGTAACCACTTTCCTCACTGTTTTAAATTTGTATGTTTCCAATATCACATGGAGATTAGTCCTGCTGAGGCCATTGATAGTGATGTGACTGTTATAAATTATTCTCTCTTTAACGGATGGTTTTCTAGACCACACACCTGGTTCTACATAGGGTATGAACCTGAAAGCAGTAAGGTTACATTTCTTTAGCTGTAGATTGAATATTTCCATTTTCACCATCTCGCTCAAACACTCACTCTTTTTCTGCTCCCCAAGTTAGTGTTATATTTTGAATTTCTAATGAAATTAAAGTGTCGACCTCACCCCTTCACTCCAGGGTCACTTTCTTTAATTTTAAAAAGTAGAGGTGTGCGGCGGGTCCACCCTAAATTGTTGGCCTGTCAGTAGCTGGGCACATACACTCTCCTCCCTGTGAACAGTGTCCTGCTACCCTGACCTCAGGGCAGGGACTGTGGGGAAGGCTATTCTGCCTTAGTGGCACTAAGTGGACTGGTCGTTTATTTTACCTCTGCCGATATGCTAAGAAAGATCTTCATTCCTCCTGCAAGCCTATTCTTTTCCTCTCCAACTAAAAAGCATTAATAAATTATATTTTAATGCTTGTTTTCTTTTTAATTTATTGTACTAAAAGAACAATTTTGTGCATATCTGGGAAGTAGAGGTCCTGCTTTGGTGCAGTTCTGTGTCCTCCTTTAAATGTGCATTGCTTCATGATTTCTACATCTTTTAGTGAGAAAACATTTATGCAACTGAGGATTAAGTGAGATTATTAGTATTCCTTTTCCTGGGTTTAAATGATTTCTCCCATTAATTCAAACATACTTTTTATTGCAGCTCACTTGAATTGCTTTTCAGATACAAGTAAAGTTCAAATCTGTTTGACTTTGTAACGATCCACTTCAACCTGAAATGATAGGATTAAAGCCTGGATTTTACAGTTTAATTACTTTGTTCATAAAATGTGTTAGTTGCTGAAAGTCATCTTGTTGTTGCTGTATGTTGAGTTGTCTACTGCTGTAGTAAACAACCTGCATGAACTGACAGGGTGTCCTGCCTTTGAAGGAAACACATGGTCTTCGGAGAAATTAACCAGGTTAAGAGGTTGTTATTAAAGTGATGACTAAATTTGAGGGAAATGGGTGTACTGACATTTAAGACATGAAAAATAGAGGTTCTTGTAATGTTTATCCCTTGTACTAAATAAATTATCAAAATACTAAAAATTGTAGAGCAAGGATTCCTTCATCCCCTTCTTCCTTTTCTCGGTCCACCTGTCCCTATACACCCCCTAATCCTCCCAATGGATGAGCTAATGATCCTTTTGGTTTCAGCCTTTCTTCCTGTCTGGCAGCAATCATACAGTACCAGCATCTACATGGAATTCCTTATACTCATCACAGACTATTTTGAAATAATTGGCAATAAATATACCAGACATCTAAATTACTCCCTGATGGTTTAGAATTGAAAAGGAAACTGTATTGACTCACTGACCTTGTATAACTCCTGGAGATTTTAGAATGAGATATTTGAAAACTATTAATTCACTGTTTCCAGGTAACATAAGACAAAGCAAGTCATCTATCCCCAGAGGAACTGACCTCAAATAAAAAATTATATTTAAAATCCCACTCTTCTCTCCAAAGCATAATTAATGTGCCAGCATGTAAATTGATATTTGTTTTCACATGAGCTGTTTTCCTTAAACTATTTAATGTTTTCTTATAAATAGTCATAACTCTTAGGAAATGTGCTAATCAGTTTCATTGTGGGTAAATTCTGTGTAAACAACTTATTGGATTAATTTTTCAATTTCTAGCTTTTAGACAACAGTTACATTTTTTTTATTGTTCTAAAAGGTATTGAACGATCCAATGATCTGGAAAGTTTCCTGCTGCTTTTATCTTAGCCTTAACTTCCATGTATGAGAAGGTAACTTGTTTGTGCTTAAGGAATATTGGAGAACAACAGTGGTCTCTTTTGTCTCCTAGTCAAATCAATCAGCAACTTCTGTAAAAGGTGCAAGCTAGTGAATTGCATCAATTAAGGTTGTCATGAGGTGTGAAGTTGGAGGAAATGTTCAAATTTGATCTTAAAGAGTGAATAAGCCAAACAATATTTCAGGATGTTATGGTTTCATCATCTATTTCTAACCCAAAATTAGAATAGAAACTACAAAACAAAAGCAGGAAAATTATATTCAGTAGCTCCATTTTTAATATTATAAAATATCTTTTTAACATTGTAAGTTTTCATAAGAAATATTAATTGGGTAAAATAAGGCCACTACATGATGACTGAATGATTTTATTCTTTCTACAATTTTTTGCATTAATATTTTAAATCAGAATATGAAATCAAACAGCAAAACGAGTTTTAGAAAGAAGTCACATCTGTTTTAGAGGGGTTTTGTAACATCTTTGGAGTAATGCCCTTCTTCATCCTGACTTGGGAGTTATCTTTTCGATTGGTGTTGATTTATACCTAAAATAAGAATAAATATTACTGTTATACATAAGATTTGGATTTTAACTAGAGTTAAATTCATTAAGTTTGTTTTATTCAGAGTTGTGAACACTGAATTGGATAATAAAAATATATTTCAACCTGACCTATGGTAGTGTAGTGATTTTCTATTGTTTCCTCTTGGTTACCTTGTGTCAGGTGTGGTTCTGAGCACTTCACATATCGACTCCTTTAATCCCACTTAGCCCTGTGAGAGACAGACTATGGTGATCACCACATTAGAGACCAGGAAACTGAGACAGAGAAGGACATTTACCTGCTTGCCAAAGTCACACAAGTCAGCAGCAAAAATGTGATTTGAACCCAGGTTTACCTCATTCCAGAGTCTCTGCTCTTCCTCTCAGGGCCACCTCTCAGATTGTAGAATAATTACAGCTACGATTTTGTAGTTCTTATTAGATACCAGAAAATGTGATTTCTCTGCAGTATCTCATTTAATCCTCACAGCGAACCTGCAACATAAGAATATTAATTTACTCTCCTTAAAGATGAGAAAGTGTTGGTTCAGAACCCAGAATAACTTTCCCACTGGCCCAAAATTATGTCATCAACTGCCAAACATAGGATATACATTTTTGGGTTAAGTTACTCTTAGGCCTTAGGTATTTCAACCAATGATTCCAAAATTTTAGAATGTTATTATTTTTGCTTTTAAAAAGCTATAGTGCAAGTGATAAAGGTGAGATTGTGGACAGATATCAGGAAGAAGAGGATGAAGGAGAAAAGGAAGTTATTAATGCAAACCACATGCAGGACACAATTTTGAGTAACTGCAGATTGTTGCTGGGACCAACAACACACACAAAAAAAGCAAAGGTAAGGACACTGATCAGTGTTGCCAGGTGGTTTCCTAGGGAACAGACTGTGAGTTGGAGACTAATATGTGCAGAAGGTTTACTAGGAAATTATCTTGGGCAATATCTATGGAAGGGGGCAGGACAGGGCATGGGGAGAATTTGAGCAGTGATATAGTCCCAATGAAGGCCTCGGCTGACTCTACTAGGATCTCTAGCAATGGGTGGCCCTTAAGCATTTTCCTAATCTGGGATAAGGGGCTCAGGCCTTTATAATTCAGCTTTGGAAGTCACGGGCTTCCCTTGGAAATAGACGTGACCTTGAATGAAGCCATTTTCTTTAGGACGGGAATTTCCAAAGAAGAAAAATATGTGGTAGATATTTGTCAGTGGCACCCACAGCAGCAAGGGAGACAGTTCTCCATTTCTGAAGGGGGATGTGATTGGTACATCATTGTGTCCACCAAAGGCCACCTGTTGTACTACCTGGATCTACTTTCTCTACATAGTTCTGGAGAAGCCTTTCCAGGATCCCAGTAGGCTTCTCTTCTTAGGGGATTTATGAAGGTTAGGGGTACAGGGTATAATCCCCACTCCTCGAGTGGGTCTTGGAGGTTTCAACTGCTACTCACAAGACCAATGACATAATTTATAAGTTCAAAATTAAAATGTGGGGCTCTTTGTTAAAAATCTATTTAAAAATTTCAAGGGGGTGGGCCGGCCCCGTGGCTTGGTGGTTAAGTGAGCGCGCTCCACTGCTGGCGACCCGGGTTCGGATCCCGGGCTCGCACCGGCGCGCTGCTTCTCCGGCCATGCTGAGGCCGCGTCCCACATACAGCAACTAGAAGGATGTGCAGCTATGACACACAACTATCTACTGGGGCTTTGGGGGGAAAAATAAATAAATAAAATCTTTAAAAAAAAAAAAAAAAAAAAAAAAAAAATTTCAAGGGGGTGATGGTAAAGCATTAAACCAAGCATGACATTCCTCTAAGTGTGGAGCCTTAAGGACTCTACAGGTTGAATGTCCATGAAGTTAGTAGTGGCTACTCATCGTTTCTCTCTGTTACTATCTATTCTAGACTTCTCTTGCCCTCAGCTAGGACCTCCTATGGTCTTGAAGGATTACCTGGTAATTTGAATAGACTCTCATCTCTGAGGGGGCTGATCCCCTCGTCACCATGCCATGGTTACTGCATTAGCCCATTTATCATCCATATCAGTTAAGAGAATAGTAGGAGAAGCCCAAGTGGATCACTTGTCACTAAGCCTATGCCTCATTGCCCCCAGTGCTTAACAGCAGCGGTATTTCCTCCTGATTATCAGAGTTAACCACTCCTACAAGGATAATGTCTCCTTTTCTTGAATTCTAGTCACAGGACACAAAAAGCCCAAAATCTTGGCAACCTGATAATGCAGTTTTCCTGTGACTTTTGGTTCTGCTTAGGTTCAATCATGGATATAACATTCAGACTTATGAGAGCTTCCTGCAGGGTCCACCCAACCTATTGACTTGGTGAGTCAAACAAAAAACAGTTTATGATGGGCATTTCTGCTGTTTGGTCACTTGGAATCTTGTGGCCAAGTGCTTTACCCTCTATGTAAGGTAAATAGTCAATTTTCTTTTAAAACAATTCTTACAGTGGGAAAAAAATCTTTTATATTTTCCCACATATTTGTTCATTTTGACACTCTTCATTCCTTTATGGAGATTCAACTTTCCATCTGGTGTAATTTTCCTTCTGTCTGAAAAATCTTCTTTTGACATTATTTGTAGAATAAGTCTGCTAGCAATGAATTCTCTGAATTTTTGTATATTTAAAAATCCTTTTAATTTGCCTTAATTATTGAAGAAATTTTCTCTGCATACATAATTCTAAATTGACTTTTCTTTTGTTTTCCTAGCACTTTAAAGATATGGTTTAATTTTCTTTTGGCTTGAGCGTTTTCTGATCAGAGTCTGTATTAACTATTGTCTTTGGTTTGTTATATACGTATCTGTTTTTCTTCTACATGACTTTAAGATTTTCTCTCTGTTCACTTTTTTTAAGGCATTTAATTATGAAGTGCTTCAATGCTGATTTCTTTTTTTAAAAACGTTTGTGAAGGGTTGGTGTGTTTATCTTGCTTTAAGTTCATTGAGTCCTTATATTTGTAGTTTTATAGCTATTATCGAATTTGGAAAATATCAAATAATATTTATTTGAACATTCTCTACGTCACTCATCTCTTACCTCTCTTTCTGGTACTCCAATTACACACATGTTATACCTCTTGATATTATGCCGTATGTCACTGAACTCTCATTTTGATTAATCATTGGATGCAGGTTCCTTTTGAAAGGCTATGTGGCCTTGGTGGGAAGGTCGTTTTCAACTGAGCAATCCAAAAAGAGGACAGGCAGCTGGGGGCTATATTCTGGCAACATTCCCAATAGTTAGCAGATTAAGTCCTTTATTCCTAAAGGGGAATCCAGGCATTGCATCGTAGAGTCTACTACAAACAGTAACCACAGAATTCATCCATCCACCCATTCATTCATTTATGTAATATCTAAAAATTATTTACATAGAAGCTTTAACTGTCGGTATCTTGTTAGGAACAGCAGACATATTGAAAAAGAAAATGTGATCTTATATTCAAGGACATTACAGTCTAGTTGCAATCATGGACTTGGAGAAAAGGGTGGTTTATCAGAAGAGGAGAATAAAAAGTTAAACTTTAGGTTATACAAGTAGCCAAGCAAAAAGGTAGCAACACCGTTTCAGGTGGAAGAAATGAAGACTTGGAGGCAAAATATTTAAGAGATTCTTTTTTGGGTGGAGATGAAAAGTAATATGAGCTAAAGAGAAAAGTAAACCTTTGAGGAAATCTATAGGAGCTGTTTCCAGAAATTGTCAATTTTGGATCTCATTAGAGTACTGCATCACTTCCACATAATTTCTTCAGAATGAACACTGACTGGAAAAGTGTGTAAAATGGTAGTTCTAAATGGACAATTTCTTTGAAACCTCATGAGTGTTAAAATTTCATCTGTATTTTAAATGTACTACAGCATTATATATTTATGTTTGTTTTGATACAAAAATAACATTTTAAATATTTTTCATTAGGAGAGACATTTGGTTAATAATACCGGAATAAAGGTTAATTAATCCCATACATCCTCACAAAACCCACCCAAACCAACAAAATGATGACAAACATTGAAGAAAATATCTTAAGTGGGAGCAGGAAATGATGAAAATCTTGAATGGAAGCTACAAAGCAAACATACCAAATGCTACGGCATGTGGATCAAAATGAAGAAGGAAGCTGAAAACTGACATAGACCTTCAGATCTTGAGGAGGAAGAATACTTCCTCAAAATTAAGTATGTGATCCCTAAAAGTCCTCTCCTACATTAGATCAATGAGATACTAGGACCATGAGCGTACCATTGAAGGGGCAGAGTATGCACCTGAGAGACGAATTTGACAATTAAAAGAGATATCAACTGTTCTTTGTTAAGGGTGCTGAGTATACACAATGGAGAAAGGATAGTCTCTTCAACAAATTGTGCTGCAAAAACTGAAAATATTCACACACAAAAGAATAAAATTGGACCCTATTTTACACTATACACAAAAATCAACTCAAAATGGATTAAAGACTTAAATGTGAGACCTGAAACTGTAAAACACTTAGAAGAAAACTTAGAGGAAAAGCTTCATGACATTGATCCTGGCAGTGATTTCATAGCTAGACACCAAAAGCACAGGCAACAAAAGCAAAAAGAGACAAGTAAGATTATATCCAACTAAAAAGCTTCTGCACAACAAAGGAAACAATCAATAGAGTCAAAAGGAAACCTATAGAATGAGAAAATATTTGCAAACCGTATATCTGATAAAGGGCTAATTTCCAAAATATATAAGGAACTCCTACAACTCAATAGCCAAACCTGGCCCCTCACCCCGAAACAACCCCATTAAAAGATGGACAAAGGATTTGAATAGACATTTCTCCAAAGAAGACATACAAATGGTCAATAAATATATGAAAAGGTGCCCAATATCACTAATCATGAGGGAAATGCAAATCAAAACCACAATGAGATATCACTTCATACCAGTTAGGATGGCTATTACCAAAAAACAAAAGATAGCAAGTGTTGGTGAGGTTGTCGAGAAATTGGACTCCTTGTACAGTGTTGGTGCAAATGTAAAATGGTGCAGTCATTTATGGACAACAGTACAGAGGTTCCTCAAAAATTTTAAAATAGAACTACTATATGAGCCAGCTATCCCACTTCTGGGTATATATCCAAAGGAAATAAAATCATTATCTCAAACAGATATCTGCACACCATGTTCATTGCAGCATTATTTAAAATAGCCAAAATATAGAAACAACTCAAATGTCCATTGACAAGAATTCAGTAGAATATTATTCATCCTTAAAAAAGAAGGGTATTCTACCTTTTATGACAACATAAGTGGACCTGGAAGATGTTATGCTATGTGAAATACATTAGCTGCAGAAGGACAAATACTGTATGATTATGCTTATATGAGGAATCTAAATTATTCAAACTTATAGAAGCAGAAAATAGAATGGTGGTTCCCAGAGAACAGGGATAGGAGAAAATGGGGAGTTAATGTTCAATGAATATAAAGTTACCGTTATACAAGATGAATACCCTCTAGGGATCTGCAGTATATCATAACACCTATAGATAACAATACGGTACCATGCACTTCAAAATTTGTGAAGAGGGTAGATCTCATGTTAAACGTTCTTACGACTGTGGGGGATCAGAAGTGGTCACCTCAAAATATGTCTCTTTACCTTGATTATTTTCTCTGAAAGAAACTTTGACCTCCCCCCATCAATGACTGCCTAAAAGAATTTAAGATAGAAGGCCTGTCCCCAAGACAGGCCATCACCATAGATAACGCTGGGTATGGATAGAATTGCTAAGCCCATTCTTATCAAAGCTCTGGAAACCAAGTAAAAGTAGAAGTTACCCTTTGCAAGAAACATTTACATTCATAAGGGAAATCTCTGTTTGTAAATTTATCTCCCTCTCTATACCAAGAGGAAGGGGGGAATGACCTTATCTCTAGAAACTCTTATCAATGCAGAAGGCAAGAACTTAAATCTGTATACTCTTGTTTACTATGTTTTCTGGTAATGTCCCATAGCTGACTCCCCCACCCCCAGCATTCTCCTTTGTCTTTACCTGAATATGCTATTTAAGAAGAGAACTTCTGCCATTTGTGAAGTTACTCAGTTTCCCTGGTATCTCCCACGTATACATGTTATAAAGCTTTGTTTGATTTTCTCTTGCTATTCAGTCTCATGTCAATTTAATTTGTAGCCCAGCCAAAAAGGACCCAGAGTGGGTAGAGGACAGTCTTCCTCCCCATCACTACACACACACATACAAAAACAAAAAACTAAAGGGACACAAGTAAACTTTCGATGGTGATAGATATGTTTATTATTGTGGTGATGACATCACAAATATCTACATATGTCCAAACTCATCAAATTGTATACATTGACTATGTGCGGGTTTTTGTATATCAGTTATATCTTAATAAAGCTGCAAAAAAATCAAAAAGGTAAAGGTGTAAACAGCTTTTAAAAGCATAATTTTTCAATTCCCAAAATCTTAAAATGTAAACAAGTGCTTTAACTTTATCTAAAACTGGAAGGGGAGTTGAGAGTAAGTAATATAGGGCTGACTGTTGTTTCCGTTTTGAAAAAGTCTACTGCCTACGTCTTTGGAGACGGGCAGATGAGAGATACAGGAGGAAGAGGTCAGCATACTACAGTACAAAGAACTTACAACTTAATGGATTTTGCAGTGAGCAACACAGATTGCTTAAATATCCCAAACTAAAGGCAAGGGATCTAAGCCAAAGGAAATAGTTTTAGTAAGGGTTTTTCAGGGTAGCAAAGTAGAATTTAAACTGATAGAATGCTCCGTTTCACTTCCCATGACCATTTCCACATTGTCCTTTTTTCCAGTCAAAGTCGAATATGGATCAGAATAGAAACATCATAACACTTATGCATAGATGCTCTGACAAAAACCCAGCCAAAGAAAATGAAAAGTGAGGAAATCTGTGTAAACAAAAGGCAGATGAAAACATTCCCTGGAGGGGGATGTTACTAAGACATGCATAAGGACTTGAGAGAAATGTTGCTCCATTATCTTAGTGAAATGGAAAACAATGGATTTATTCTTAAAACAAAAAAGAGAGATCTGATTCAGATGTAAGAGCTCAAAAATATTATGGTAGGACAACAGAAGGAGAAAAAAATTGAGCACCGACTTATAAAGGGAAGGGAGCAGTAAAACCATCACAGGGTAAAAGCACTTTAGAAACAACATAATGGCATAATCATGACAGATGACAGAGTTAGAGATATGATAACAAAGGAAATCAAATACCATTTACATAGAAAGAACAAGGATATGAAGAGATTGTGGAGAGCATGATGGCTATGGGCTAGAACAAAAGTGATTCAGTGGTGACACTGAACCCCCAAGCATTAAAAGAAATGCCATCAAATAAATGTTCAAACCTATTATGGAAGATAACTCTCCTGAAGTAAAGACAGACTTGAGTCTGAAGATCAAAATTCATATTATGCCGTAGGAAGTAGGGGTGAGTGAGGGAAAGGAAAGTGATGATTCTGAAACAGATCTGTCAACAAGAAGCCATATCCTTGTTAGATTATAAGGAATCCAAAAATTGAGGAAAATATTAGTATGGCCTCAGATTTTTCCAAAATGTCTTTTCATATTAAAAGAGTAGAGAGGTATCTACAAATTTCAGAGGAAAGTATGTCCAAAAAGTTTTATATTCATCTAATTATCCTTCAAATGTAAAGTCAAAATCCAATTTTTCAAGATTTTAGGGGACTTGATAATGAGTATTCAAGCTAGAAATATAATAATATGATTGAGGGAAAACATTATATCTTTTTATATAGACAACTAAGGTTAAATAATTTTAAGAGGCATATATATATAGTAAAGTGTACATTATAAATAATGACAGTAAAATAATGATATAAAGTTTTGAAGTAAGGAAAGTTCAAAAAAGCATAAATGCAAACATTTCCCCGTTTTTCATAGTACAGGGCTGGTCACTAAATAGTGCCTAAAATTAAAGTCAGAAAAGATTCTGACCTCTTAATGTTTTCCTAATCATTTTTTTTTCTTAACTCTAAAGGGATCTCCTAGTAACTAATATTACATTTTATTAACATTAAGAAACCATTAATTTTGAGGTACACCACTATTTTATGCAGCAATAATGAAGAAAAATAAACACTTCAAATAAATTATGACATGTTATTAAGATGTCCTTGACTGTAAGAGCCATACTGATTTCAAAGAGCTTAGATGTGGAAACTCAAGTATCTTTAATTGATGCAACACCATATGTCTTTTGGTGTAGAAGCAATCTGAAGTTCAAAAATTCCTTTAGTTTCACTTTAACATCTACATATTATATTATAGCTAAGTAACCTTAAGTTAGGATCTTTATTTAAAAACAATATTATATAGTGCCATTTACATTCATATATTGCTATATGTTAAATATATACCTATATTCTCTGCCTCATCCTCTCTCCCTCTTTCTATTCACTATTCCATCCATTTATCCCCATGTATTTCTCCATCCATAGAAAGATATATGTAGTTGTCTCCATCACATGGTAACTAAGGTTTATTCATAGGGTTGTATTTCATGTGTACATATGTGTGTGTGTGTGTGTATACTCTTTCCTTTGTTCTTTTGTCCTTTCCTTGAAATTTTTGTAGTAGACATCTATCAATTTGCAAACATATCATTGTTCTTAGAAAAATCACCTTTTATCCGGGAATAACAGTACCAAAAAATGCCTTGACATTTTTCTCACAAGACATTTTTGCATTATCTACCAACTGCAGAGATTCGTTCTGATTTCAATAAGAGCAATCCTGCATATCTAGTTTGGTGCCCAGGCAATTTCTTTACCTCTTTTCACTTTATAACACTTTTGAGAAGTCAAATATATAGATAGATAAATAAATAAATATATAAGAACAATTTTTTTCCACTGTTCTATATCTGGAAAATTACTGTGGAACAATTTCAGACAGCTGCAAAGAATTAGCTGAATATAAAGTATAGCGTTTTCAGGCTGCTGAAATTCTGGTGGACATTTTTATTGGTTTATCTTCTTGCCGATAGATTGAGTTGCTCAGTGATATGGCAGATCATAAGGGTCTCTGATCCAAGCTAATCAATCAATTTCCTGCCTCAACGAAATGCTTGTGGTGTGATTGTTATCATTGATAGTTGACTTATGATATGTTTATTCTACAAGTAATAATCAAATTTTAATCACAAGTAAATAAACCAATGATCAAGTAATCTTTGGTCTATGTAATTAACTTAAATTTGAGCCAACCCAAGAGGGGCATGGAGGAGAAGTGTAGAGTTCTAGCACTGCCACTTATTAAAAGTATGCTCCTGGAGAATTTATTTAACTTATCAAAACTTCAATCTTTTCATCCATAAAAAGTTGTTTTGTTAGGAATAAATGATAAAATGTATGAAAGCCTTAGTAACACTATACGTCTGATGTATAAATGTTTAATAAGTCCTATATATTATACATATAAACAAACTTCTATCTAAGTGAGTCAACAGCAAGATAATGTTCTCCATTAACCAAAGTAGCTCTATGGACAGAGAAGGAGGGAAGGACCATAAAACTACCCAGGAGTGGACCATCGTGAGAAGCAAGGGACTGCAGTAGAGTTCCCACCTTGAAAAAGATGGAGTTGCAGAAGGCATAGAGAATGTCCCCAGCTGGGAACCGAACCCAGCTACTCATTATCTTGGGAACACAACAGATTTGTGTATTTGATTGCCAAAGGGCTGCTTTGGATTTATTTTGAGTTGTGAATTACCATTTATATCTTGATGGTCTGTAAATCATGACTAGCAGAGAAAATATATGTTGGAAATTGTATATGTATATGTATAAATATCATAATGTTAAGAAGCAATATATATATATATAATTTTTACTTTTATTTCTGATTAAGTATGTACATTAGTTTGGCAGGGCTGCTGTAACAAAGTAACACACACTTGGTGGTTTAAAACAATAGAATTTTATTGTCTCATAGTTCTGGAGGCTAGAAGTATGAAATCAGGGTGTCACTAAGGCCATCCTCTCTCTGAAGTTTCTAGGAGAAGAGCCTTCCTTACCTCTTCCAGCTTTTGGTGTTTGCTAGCATTCCTTGGCATTTCTTGGCTTGTCAATGCATCACTCCAGTCACACTGCTGTCTTCTCCCTGTGAATCTTCATGTCATTTTCCCTCTGTGCCTCTCTGTCTCTTTGCCCAAATTTTCCTTTTTTATAAAGACACAGTCATATTGGACTAAGGCCCATACTAATGGCATCTTTTTAACTTGACTACCTCTATGAAGACCCTATTTCCAAATAACACTCTAAAGTACTGGGGCTTTAGCCTTCAATATATCTTTGTGGGGTGACACAATTCACACCATAACAGTGTGTTTATTTAAAGAATTTACTTTTAATCAGCTATAGTTTTCTCCCTTTTATAAATGAAATTAGTAGTCAAGATCAAAATAATTTTCATCTCCTAACCAAATTTAATGATTCAAGAAATTTTGGGGGCTGGCCCCGTGGCTTAGTGGTTAAGTGTGCGCGCTCCGCTGCTGGCGGCCTGGGTTCGAATCCCGGGCGCGCACCAACGCACGGCTACTCCGGCCATGCTGAGGCTGCATTCCACATACAGCAACTAGAAGGATGTGCAGCTATGACATGCAACTATCTACTGGGGCTTTGGGGGAAAAAATAAATAAATAAATAAAATTATTAAAAAATCAAAAAAGCTATTTTTGCATGGGCCCAAATCTTGAAAACATGGCCTCATTGACATTGCTTTTAAAAAGGTCAGAGTTTTACTCTTATTAGATTTCCCCTTTAAAATATGAACTGAACATGAAATTAGCTTTCAGATAAGATTTTTGATGATTAGTTCAGCAGATCAAATTAGGCATACTTTGTGAGGAAGGGACATTTTTATGCTTAAATTTTCATCGCAAATTGAAGAGTCTATTCCTTAGGGGAGCATTGACATTATGTTAACGTACTTAACTACAAACTTCTCAGAATGGGATGTTCAAAGGACAACATCTGTTGTCTAGAGGTCTGACTCCCAGGGGAGGAATGATGCCAGCAGGGAACACAGCATAGCTCTGTTTCTGCTAAAATGGAAGGTCTTTCCTCCAAAGTGGTCTTCCTCACAAAAACCTATAACCTCAGTCTAATCATGAGAAAAACCTCAGACAAATACATATTGACGAACGTTCTATAAAATACTGACCAGTACTCCTGGAGACCATTAATGACTCCTCAAAGTCATTGTAACAAAGAGTCTGAGAAATCATCACAGCCAAAAGGAGGCTAAGGAGACATGACAACTAAACAAAATGTAGCATCCTGGATGGGGTCCTGGAACAGAAAAGGACATGAGGGAAAAACTAAGGGCATTTGAATAAACTTTGTTCATAATAATATATCAGTATGGGTTTATTAGTTGTGACAAATGCTCTGTACTAACATAAGCTGCTAACAATAGGGGAAACTGAGTGATATACAGGAACTGTATATACTATCTAAACAACTTTCCACAAATGAAAAAGTATTCTAAGGTAAAAAGTTTATTTTGATAAAAAATGGAAGATGATGGGCCGGCCCCGTGGCTTAGCGGTTAAGTGTGCGCGCTCCGTTGCTGGCGGCTCGGGTTCGATCCCGGGCGTGCACCGACGCACCACTTCTCCGGCCATGCTGAGGCCGCATCCCACATACAGCAACTAGAAGGATGTGCAACTATGACATACAACTATACTGGGGCTTTGGGGGAAAAAAATAAATAAATAAAATTATAAAAAAAAATGGAAGATGAAATTGACATTTGGCAACATTGCGCTCCTCATATTAATGAATGAGTTCCTGTATTGACTGCAGAAATTAATTCTATCTTATCAAAGAAAAATTGGATTGCTACTACACAATGAGATTAAGGAGACATACATCTGGAATATAAGATGTCCTTTGGGACATCTTTGGGAGTCCTCTTAGGACTCCCATGTCCTGGATAACAATCAGTGGAAAACCACAGAAACATAAAAGAGCCAGGACTGGACTACTAATGGCTCAGAACCTTCAGAAATGTTGATGATTTGGGTCACTCCATCAGACAAAGGACCACACCAAGATGCTTGCAGATGGTGAAGAAAATAAGGCAGGGGTAATGAAAGAACAAAGTTGTAAAAGCTATGACCAAGTGACCAATTAGGAAATGAGGACTGTAATAGTTACGAGTATTTCTCCCTTATTTTGGTATAATGTATTAGTATCTGATTAACCAGTTGCCCCCTTCTCCCATACATCTATCATTTCATATAAAAGTGTGAGTAGTAGGTAAACTTATATCTTAGCATTTAGGCTGTAGCATATTAAAGGGGGGTGTGACTCAGCTAAAAGAGGAGTGAACTTCACCCTAAGGTAGATAATGTTACTGTGTATCCTCTTTGGGGAACAGTTAGAATATTCTCAGCATATGAGAAAAAGCAGAAACATTGCAGGTGAAAGCATGATTTTATTTGCTTGGAAATTAGGTATGATTAAAAGAAATGTGCAGAGATGCCAAGACAAGAGATTGACTGTGGTATCGTTGAACTGTGCCAACTTAGCTATGTTTCTCAGAATTCTCTTTATTGTACGTACTGGATTAGGGAAGGCAAAACTGGAGCAACAGTCACTATGATCTGAAGATCACTGTGGGGTGCAGAGGTGCTGTAGCTCACACACGTCTTCTCTGATCCACTGGCTCATTAGCCTAGCCAGGTGCTCTTCCTGCAGGTTCTCCACAGCCTGGGCCAAGCACCTGTGGGGAGGTCACCAGCTCCTTCTGTAGGTCATTTTCATGGTCCAGGTTGGAGGCAGTAAGAGACCGACACAGGTTCCCCTTTGTTCTTGAGGGTTTCAGTTTGTCCTCATGGGTTTGAATTTGTCTTTGTTGTTCCCTTATGCACATCCAGCCGTTTTTCTGGACTCATAACACTGGCCCCAGGCTCGTCATCCTATTTACAGGAATTCCAAAGACTTCTTTGTGAGCTTCCATGGTGTGTAAGGATTAATCATTCAATTAATGCCCTATTTTATGTCCTTCATAGTAGTTCTGCTTCTCTGATCAAACTCTAAGTACAGTCACGCATCACTTAACGATGAGGATAGCTCTTAGAAATGCATCCTTAGGAAATTTCGTCATTGTGCGATCATAGAGTGTACTTGCATAATTCTAGATGGCATGGCCTACTACACACTTAGGCTATGTGGTACTAACCTTGTGGGATGACCATCGTATATGCGATCTGTCCTTGACATTATATGGTGCATGACGGTAATGTAAAACATACAAAGAAGAGCTGTGGAGGTGGAAGAAATTCTGGGTTGCTATAAGCTTAGAGTTGATGGATGAACCAGAATAGAAAGCTGGGAAACAAACATTAGTGTCACTTATAAGACAGAGAATTTGGAGAAGCAGGCTGGTTCTCCTTGCCGGAACCCTAACACTGCTTGAAGAAGCAGAGGTTAGCAGGTGTATTTACATAAGACGTAAAGCAGCTAGCAAGGGCTAGAGATGCAAAGGGTGTCCCAGGAAGATAGTAGCAACTTGAGGACACAGGGAGCCCCCAAGGAGCAGAGACCAAGATGCCAACTCACCCTAATAGGCAGCATGACCTTCCCCAATCTGCTCAATTACAAGAAACAAGACCCTGTAATCAATTACATCTGTACTCAAAGACAAATGAACACAGATTATTAAATTAAGAGAAAAGTAGAAAAATCAAACCTCACTAATTATTTGAAGGAAAGCAGTAACCTGAAAGAGCCATCAGCCTTAGCCAATAGAACAATTAATTAACACAGGACTGATCAGGAGCAATCCCAAAGCATTTAGAGATTTAAAATAAATGTGTTTAAAGACATTGGACATGATTTAATTTCTGCAAAGAACAGTGTTATAAAATAGAAAAAAACATACATTGAAACTTAAAACATTACTGTCAACAAATTAAGAATAAGAACAACATAATAACGAGGATGAAAAGCAGAATGAAGAGACCTAGGTTATCTACAGCAGATATGAATTGGATTCATAATGAAATTTTCATTAGATGCATTGACAAAGGAACATCTTAAATATTCTGAGGGAAAATTAACTTGAAACTTGATTCCTCTGTCCAGCTATACTAGAATTTGTGGGAAAAGACAAATGACAACATTTTTTGTATATTCGAAGGCTCAGAATTTTTTACCAACTAGAGGATCTCTCCGAAATAATTATTTAAGAATGAACAGTTTTAAGGAAATTTTAGGCTAAAAGAAATAGTAATACTAACAGTAGCAGTAAAACTTGAGTACACGCCTAAATAATTTTTGCCATAACTAAAAAAAAATTTAAATATAGAACCCCAGGAGATCTCAAAATGGAAAGTGGTGGGAATAGTGGTGAGGGAGAAAAGTGAAAGTATGCTAAGGTTTTTTTTCTTAATCAGAGATAAGATAAAAAGACCACTTAACTCCAGACTTTACTGGAAAAATATATATTTTTTTGTGAGGAAATCAGCCCTGTGCTAACATCTCCCAATCCTCCTCTTTTTTTGCTGAGGAAGACTCACCCTGGGCTAACATCCGTGCCCATCTTCCTCCACTTTACATGGGAGGCCACCACAGCATGGCTTGCCAAGCAGTGTGTCTGTGCGTGCCGGGATCCGAACCGGCAAACCCCTGGCCGCCACAGCGGAGTGCGCACACTTAAAACCGCTCGTGCCACAGGCCGGCCCTGGAAAAATATGTTTTTAAATATGAGATGAAGTGAAAGAAAGAAAATCTATTCAAATCATCTAAAGAAAAAAAATGAGGAAAAGGTAAAATAGAAAGCATACTAGAAACCATGAGCTAAGATGATGGAAACACTATCAGGCAAACCAATATAACGATAAGGATGAACTGGAGATAATCTCAGTGGTTCAAACAAGCAAGCAAACAAACACGTGAGCAACAGGCTCTTCAAGAGGGATGATATTTAAAGCAGAAAACTTAGAAAGTTTGAAAATATTGGAATGGGAATATCGGTTATACAAAGAAAAATAAACCATGTATTGTAATATTGATGTCAGGTGAAATTCAAAGCGAAAAAAAATTGCAGGGGTTGAGGGAATGCATCTGAGCCAAGTGCCCAAGCTGGTGATGAATGAAGGAGTGTTCGTTAGGTCAGTGAATAAGAGTGACGCAAAGGGAGAAGGTTGGATAACCTCCTCCACAGAAGTGTTGAAGATACTGTTATTGTTATTATAAGAAAGTGGCTGAAAACAAAATGGACCCAGTCCTTCCTTGTGCATAGTGAAAACAAGCAGCTTTTCAAGCTAAAACAATCTGGGGATCTGTGTCCAAGTCTCAAAAATTCTACATGTATTCTGGAAAAAGTCAATCTTCAAAAAGTCTAGTTTGGAAAGCGATGTTTTAAATATTTTGCTTATAAAGGTGCTACTGAGTAGTCAGATTTCTTTTTCTATTCTTTTTTTTGTTTTTGGAAACCTGTTTTTTCCAGAAACTATTGTTTTTTTCCATTGGTTTATAACATTGTATAAATTTCAGGTGTACATCATTATACTTCTTTTTCTGCATGGATTACATCATGGTCTCATGTTCACCACCCAAATACTAATTACAATGCATCCCAGCACACATGTGCCTAATTATCCCTTTCACCCTCCTCCCTCCCCACTTCCCCTCTGGTAACCACCAATCCAATCTCGGTCTCTATGTGTGTGTTTGTTGTTGTTATTATCTGCTACTTAATAATTGAGATCATACGGTATTTGACCTTCTCCCTCTGACTTTTTTCGCTTTGCATAATACCCTCAATATCCAACACAGATTTATTTTTCTTACTAGAGGTAAATATAATATGGTTATTTTTCTATAAGAGGTTATTTTTCTACCAGATGTATTAGCTTATTCACTTATTTCCTGCAATGACAAATACCAAATATTTTCCCTTCTCTCTCTCTCCCCCCCTCCCCTTACCCTCCTTCCTCTATGCCTTTCTCTTTATATATACAGAAATTTCTTACAGAATATTGCACACTTTTTTTTCTAGTAGAGAAGGGGCTAAGTGAATGTCATGAGGTATTTAAAATGTAGTGTACAGATAATCTATTTTGAAGCCAACAGCAAAGCCTTTCTTCTTTATTTTTTAAAGTTTTTTGAAATGTAGCAAACATAGAGAAAAGAGAGTAATCCTAACTGAACACTTCAGTGAATTACCACAAAGCGAACTTGCTTATAACCTAGAGCAACTCATTGCACTGAACATTTTAGCTCTCAGTGGGGCATCTGTGTCTCCACCCCAACATTAGCCCTTCACTTCTTCAAAAGAAAGGAACTATCATGAATTCTTAAGACAGAGTTTTACCTGTTTATGACTTTAAACAAGTTGACTCATAAAATTGGAATTTTGTGTGTGTGTGTGTGTCTGGCATCTTTCACACAAGATTTTAAGATTATTTAATTGTTTCATGTCGCCATTGTTCCTTTAAATGCTCTCTAGTAGGTAGTCCATTGCACTGCTGATTCGTGTTTGAGTTGTTTCCCATTTGGCTACTAAGAATAAGTCAGCTCTGAACTTTCTGGTGCATGTGACTTGAGACACGCATGCATTTCTGTTGAAAATATACTGAAGAGTGACATCACGGAGTCACAACATGTGTTTACGTTCAACTTTAGGATATCCTGACTGCCACCTAGTCGTCCCAAGTGGCTGTACCACCGTGCCATCTCACCAGCAGTGTAGGAGAGTTTCCTCATTCAACATGCCAGCTCTAGGCATAGTGGCCGGCTTTTACCTTTAATCATATCGGAGAATGTGTAATGACAAATCGTGTAGAATTTGTTGATCACCTTTGTGCTTAATCATTACAGGACATTGAGTTAATAATCTTTGGCGCCCTGTTGGTTCCTGTTTCTTACCCTTATTTCTACTGGGTTGTCTGTCTTTCTCTTATTATCTGGCATTGTTTTGATTATTCTGTATATGAACTGATTTTCAGTATGTATCCTGTAAATGTCTTCTCCTGCTCTGTGGCTTGCTTTATCAATCTGGAAAAGGTATTTTTTGAAGCAGAACCTTCCTATTTTAGGTACTCCAATTTATCAGTATTTTTCTCTGTAGTGTTAATGTTATTTGTGTCTTAATTATTTTTCTCTACCAAGCTCATAAACTTATTCCCCTAAATTACTTAGAAGCGTGTGTGTGTGCACAGGCACATACTGTCTTTTCTTCTAGTGCCTTTATCAGGATTTTGTATCAAGTCTATGCTGGGAAAAACACTATTTGTAGTGTATCCCCATTTTTTCTTATTTCTTGAAAGGAAATCTAAGATTTACATGGTTATTTCTTAAATGATTTGTTGAATTCACTAGCAAAATCACCTGGAACTTAAATTTGTTTGTGGGGGGTATTTAATTACATACTCTCTATATTATAAGTTATTCAAATTTTATTTTTTCTTCTGCAAGGTTTGGCAGATTCTCTTTAATTTGTTGATTTCATTTGTTTTCAAATCTATTGGTAAACATTTGTTAACAATATATTCTTATGGTAATTTAATGTCCATAGATCTGTAGTGAAGCCCCTATTCATTGCTGATAGTGATTATTTGTACTCTCTTTACATTTTCTCTCAATTGGGCTTGCCACGATTTTATAAATTTTCTTATTCTTTTCAAAGAACCAATATTTGTTTCTATTGATCTCCTTAATCTGTTTTATGTTTCCTTTTTTCATTGATTTCTGCTGTTACTTTTATTTCCTTCTTTTTATTTTTTTTTGAATGTAATTTGTTATTAATTTTCTTTCATAGGAGGATGTTTAACTCATTTTTTCAGCCTTTTTGCTTCTTAAGTGTATACATTTAAAATGATAAAATTTTCTTTAAGTATGGCTCTGCTGTATCCTACAGGTTTTCATAATTATATTTTAATTATCATTCAGTTCAAAGCATGTTCTCATTGTGATTTCTTCTTGGAACAGTAGATTATTTTGAACTCCATTTCTTAATTTTTTAACCTATGAGTTTTTTCTAAGTATTCAGTTATTATCTGTCTCTAGCTTAAATGATGGTGGTATGTATGAAAACATAGTCAATATTTTTTTAATTTTTTAAATTTGGTGATATTTAGTTGAGCATATGATCAAAATTTTTGAGTATTCCATTTAACTATTTCTTATTGCACCAACTAGAAATTCCAGTAGATAAATTGACTTTACTCCTTTTACAAACATCTGTTGACAATATTTATGTGAGCCTCTTTCTGAGCATTATATTTTGTTCCATTGTCCTATTTGTCTATTCTTTTGCCAATATCGTGCTGTCTTCATTAATACAGCATTATAGTAAGTGTTGAATTTGGATAATGTGAGTTCTCTGGATTTGTTTGCTTCTTCAGTACTGTGTTAATTATTCTGAATCTTTTGCCTTTCTATATAAAATTTAGAATCAATTTATTGATATCTACAAGATAACTTGCAAGGATTTTGATTGGGATGCATTGAATCTATAGATCAATTTGCGTGGATTGGCATCTTAACAATATTGAGTCTTCCTATCCATGAACATGGAGTATCTTTCTATTTATTTAGATCTTCTTTGATTTCTTTTATCAAAGTTTTGTAATAGTCCTCATATAGGCCCTGTATGTATTTTATCACACTTATATCTAAATATTTCATTTTTTTGGTGCTAATGCAAATGATATTTTGTTTGTAGTTTCAAATTCCAAAAGTTCATTGCTGATACATAAGAAAGCAATTGACTTTTGTGTATTAACCTTGTTTATCACAGCTAGTATACAGTACCTGTTGAACTAGGCTTGCATACCAGGAATAAATTCCACTGGGTGATGGTTTATTATTGTTTATACATTCTTGGATTCAACTTGCTAATATTTTTAAAAGTATTTGTGTCTATGTTCATGAGAGACATTGGGCTGTAGTTTTCTCTTATTTTAATGTCTTCATCTGTATTAGGGTAATTCTGGTAATGTAGAATGAGTTGAGAAAGGTTCCGCCTACTTCTCTTTTCTTGAATAGATTGTGGAAGATTGATATCATTTATTTCCTAAATATGCCCATCGGAGCTTGGTGCTTTCTGTTTTGGAAGGTTATTAATTATTGATTCAATTTTTTAATGGATATAAGTTTGTTAATATTATTTCTATTTTTCCTGTGTGAGTTTTTGTAGTTTGTATCTTTTGATGAATTGGTCCCATTAATATAAGTTATTAAATTTGTGGGCATAGAGTTGTTTATAATATTCCTTTATTATCTTTTTAATGTCCATGTCTTTGATTTCTGTTATTACATTTTGTGACTTTTCTCTTTCTCCTTGGCTAGGCTGGCTACTGGTTTACAAAGTTTATTGACCTTTTCAAAGAATGAGCTTTTGTTCATTTTCTTTAACAGTTTTCCATTTTCAATTTCATTTATTCTTTAATTTTTATTATTTCTTTTCCTCTGCTTGCTGTGGACTGACTTACACTGCTCTTCTTTCTCTAATATCCTAAGGTAAAGACTTGATTATTGATTTTAGAAAGTTCTTCTTTTTTAAGACATGCATTCAATGCTGTAAATTTTCCTTGAAACACTGTATTTGCTGCATCTTCATTTAAGTACGGCCCTGCCGTATCCTACAAGTGTTGATATGTTGTATTTATTTTCATTTACACCTAGTTCAAAGATGTATTTATCCTGAGATATCTTCCTTGACTCATGGTTATGTAGAACTTTGTTGTGTCATTCCAACTCTTTTGGGATTTTCTAGCTATTTTTCTGTTATTGATTTCTAGTTTAATTCCATTGCAGAGAGCATAATTTGTATGATTTATTTTTTTTAATGTTAGTGTGAGTTTTATTTCTGACAATATGGTCTATCTTGGTGAATCTTCCATGTGAGCTTGAAAAGAATATGTATCTTGCTATTGTTGAAAGAAGTATTCTATAAACGACAATTAGGTGCAACTAATTGGTTGTGGTGTTCGGTTCAACTCTATTGTCACTGATTTTCTATCTGCTGGATCTGTCAATTACTGATAAAGAGATGTTAGACTCTCCACGTATAAAGGTGAATTTGTGTATTTCTCTTGTAGTTTTGCCAGTTGTTGTCTCATTTATTTTGATATTCTGTTGTTTGGCACATATATGTTAAGAATAGTTATGTCTTCTTGGAGGATTGACCTCTTTATCATTATGTAATGCCCTTCCTTGTTCTGAAGTCAGCTTTTTTTGTAATTAATATAGCTACTTCAGTTTTCTTTTGTTAAAATTGGCATGGTGTATCTTTTTCCACCACTTTACTTTTACTTTATCTTTTCCTTTATATTTAAAATGAGTTTCTTATACACAAGATAGAGTTGGGCTTTGTTTTTATATCCACTCTTATACTCTCTGTCTTTTAATTGCTGTATTTAGACCATTCACTTAAAGTGATTATTACTATTGGATTAATATCTGCATGTTTGTAACAGTTTCTATTCATTGAATTTATTATTTTTTTCTTTTTTAAATGTGCTCCTTTTTTCCTACTTTTTCTGGTGTTAATTGAGCATTTCATGTGATTCCATAATCTTTCCTCTCTTAGCATATCAATTATATTTCTTTAAAAAAATTTTTAGTGGTTGCCCTTGTGTTTGCAATATACATTTACAGCTAACCTAAATCCACTTTTATTTTTATTTATTTATTTTTTTGGTGAGGAAGATCAGCCCTGAGCTAACATCTGTGGCCAATCGTCCTTTTTTTGCTTGGGGAAGATTGTCCCTGAGCTAACACCTCTGCCAATCTTCTTCTATTTCGTATATGGGATGCTGCCACAGCATGGCTTCATGAGCGGTGCATAGGTCCACACCTGGGATCTGAACCCATGAAGCCTGGGCTGCCGAAGCAGAATGCACGAACTTAACCACTATACCACTGGGCTGGCCCCTAAGTCCACTTTTTAAATAACACTATATCACTTCATGGGCAGTGCAGGTAACTTATAACAGAGTATTCCCATTTCCTTCCTCCTGTTCCTCATAATATGACTGTCATTCATTTCACTTATTTATCTATAGGTCAATTAAGATAAGAAAATAAAAGATTTTATTTTATCTGATTTGTTCCTTCTCTGATGTTCTTACTTTGTTTACGTAGGTATGAGTTTCTGACTTACATCATTTTACTTCTCTCTGAAGAACTTCTTTCAACACTTGCAAGGGAAGTCTATGGTGACAAATTCTTTCAGTTTTCATTACATTGATGATGGATTAGACAGGGTATGACTAGAAAAATAAAAGCCACTTTATTTATTTGAAACAAAGTGAATATAAAGCAAATCATTTTCAGAGAGGTGATGGATGACCTAGAAACCAAATAAAGGTTTGTGATTTCACCAGAGCAAAAAGAACAGGGAACCTCTAGGATGACGGAACTGGAGGGAGAAAAGGAATTGATCAGCTGAGGCTAGAACTGGAACCACAGCAGCCTGTCAAGCGCAAGCTGAATCCAGGGACTAGATGCTACCACTGAAAGTGACATGTTTGGGGTAGAGAACAAGGGGAAGAGACATAATGGCTTCTCCCTCCACCTACGCTGCAGAATTCCCATGTGCCGACTGCAGTGGAAGACCCTAATGGAAGACCAGGGAAACATGCCCTTCCACCAGTAGGCACCTGTTTTACAGAGCAGTATAGACAAAGAATGAGGACCCCATCTGAGGGCAAAAGACTCCGAGGCATTTAAACATTATATTTGTTAATACCTCAGATACACTCACTCATTCAAGAAAAATTCACTGATCATCGCTCTATGCCAAACCTGTAAGTAGGAAGTAGCACCTACTACTATGGTAGGTGCTGGAGAATAAAAGGACTAGGGAAATTAAGCAAATGATTATAAGAGTATCGGATAGTTTTGAAAGGAAAGATGCAGCATTGTGTGGTTCTGTATCAGGGAACCTAAATCTAGAATCTAGTCAGGGTAATTAGCATATCTCCTCTCTTCCCATCCTTCTGAGAGAGTGAACCTTATATTTACATTTGTAGATTAGGAAGGAGAAAGTTAGGAAAGTGGAGTGAGGTAGAAGTTCCTTGGAAGAGGGAAGAGCATATTAGAATGCAAGAAGGTAAGAGAGTATACCACACTGGGAAGTTAAAATACAAAAATACAATTATGGCTAATGTCCCTCGAGAGAGTAGGAGCGAGGAATTTTCAAAAGGCTCAGTGGTATGATATGAAGAAGCCAGATTTTGCACCTCTTTGAAACCTTTGTCAAAGTTTTGGATATTATTCTCAGAAGAGTAAAGCATAGAAAAAATAAAGTTATGACCAGATATAGATCTTTAAGGGATTTCTTTTACTGCAGGTGATAAACTGATCATAAGGCCTCTGAGACTAATATGGAAACCATGGCAGTGGTTCAGGAAAGAGATGATGGGAGCTTGGACTTTGGAGATTGAAGTGAGGAAAGCAATCATAAATGAATCTCAGAAATATTTACTCAGAAAAACAAACAAGATTTGGCTGTTTGTTTATTCAGTATTTATTCATTCAACACATTCAATAATATTTGTTAAGCAATTACTAAGTAAACAAGATAAGCTGGAATTTATAAAGTGGTTTAGATATGTTACTATGTGTTACTAGAAATTATATATATATAATTAGAATTAGAATTATTAATATATGTTGCTATACTTTGTGTTACTGTAAATCCTAAAAATATTTTTTTAGGAAGTGCTTTAATAGAGAATAATAGGGAATAGGATGGTAAGATTCCTGTATAGTATTAATTAGAATTCAAAGTAGGTGTTTTAGCCAATGCACAGATTTCTGGAGTAATTGCCTTAAATCTGTCACTGAAACCATGGAAGTGGTAATTGCCTCAGGGGGAGAGAAAAGATTCCTGAATGAGCGGAGAAGAACTAAAAGGACCAAAATCATAGTGGACAATGGCTCCTCTTCTCTTCCAAAATTCCCTCATCTCACTAGTAAATCAAGACAAGTTTTCAGAGAAAGAGTTTCATTTCCTTGTCAGCAAAAGAAATTTAGATTCTCATTTACCTTAATCATTTCTCCAGTAACAAAAGAATTCTAGAACCGTGGGCCAACGGTGGAGAGAACCAGTGCAAATGACCAGAATGAGCTGAAAATAGACCCAGTTCAGAATATAAATCCCTTGTTATGGATTTTCTCCAGTTCTGCCAAGGCCAGGAGTCTGCGTTGACCCCTCTGCCATCTGCCCTTCAACCCTTCTCCTCCCCCAGCTTGGCCCAAACTTGTTTTCAGTGTCTTTGTGACCAACATTCATGGAAAAAATAATATCCTAAGAAAAATTTGTAGAAATGCTTGAAAATCAATATGCTTTTACTCCTAGTCCAAGAATCATTATATGTCATTTTCTTTTACTTTGGTGGCACTGAAAGTGTTGTGTTAGCCGTATTGTACTAAAAAAAGATATTGTTTAAAATATTATTATGGCTATGGAGCCTTGGGAAGCACTGCTTGCCAAATATTAAATATCACCATGGCCAAACTGCTGTGAAGGCAGAAAATATTTGTTTAAAAGAATATGTTTCAGATATCATACAGGAGGAATAAAATGATATTCTGGAAAAATCAACATATGCTTTTTTTCTCAGAGGGAGCCACAAGGGATGTTGGAAGGAGGCTGGACTTTGAAGCTAGAGAGCCTGGTTCAGCTCCCTGTCTGGCTACCACTAGTTGTGGGAACTACGACAAGTTGCTTAACAGCTCTGGGAATCAGTTTTTCTATCTACATAACCCAGAGGGGTGCTATGAGGATGAGGAAGATGAGGTATAATATACATACAAAATAATGGGGGTTACTATTGTATGAATAGGAAGTGTTAAGTTATTTTTAGTCATGATGATGTTTAATGTAAAATAATGTGGCAACTATAAAACATAGTTGGCCAATGTTTTATAAATTTTTTATGCCATTGATAGATTTTGGTACATTAAGATGCATTCATTGAAAAATGTCACACATTTGTGAGATTATTGAGTGAGGATAGGTTTGTGAAAGGAAGGCAAAATACAGTTAGTTTATAAAGAGGTATATTTGAACATCCTACCATTGCCTTTACCTAGTAAGCTTATTTAATATAGGTAATATAAGAAAACTATCCATTCTATGTAAGCAACTAATGTCAATGAATATCTTATATATTAAATATACAACCAGTAAAGAAATTTTACAAGCAGGAACAACAAGAAAAGCATCTTTAACACCTAAAATATACACCCTATAAAGATTTCCTCTAATAAGAAAAGCATGAGTATCAGCTATTGAAGGCTAGATTTTTATATGTAATAGGAAAAATGATGCTAGCTGTAGACATATTTCTGTAAAAAACTATACTCAGTATAACAATGTTCATAGACTTCAAAAATATACTTAGTGATATGTCTAAGTGCTGCAGTAAAAAATAAAATCTACAGCTTTGAAAACTTGTCAAGGGAGACTTTTCATCCATAAATATCAAATACAAAACATGACTGGAATTACACAAATATAAGCATTTTCTTTAATACTTAAAAAGTAAATAATGAATGAATAATCTAGGATTCCTCAGTTCTGCTAAATAAAATGTAATTCCATACATAGCAGTAAATCTCTCGCAGAAATAAATACCCCCTTTAATAGCTTCCTGTCGGCCAATTTCAAATTCGATCCCTAAATTACTATTGGAAGAAATGACACATTTACAGTGTAATTGTCATACACTATGGCAGATGAGGGAAAAATTTCTCATAAATGTGAAACATTTGGAGATAGACATAATTTTATGTCAGATAAAATTCAATAATAGATAATTATGTTCATGCATATGATATTTTTCTGCTTTTTATACACTCTGACTAGTAATTTCCTCCAACAGTTATGAGTTTATTCCATTTCCTGTTAGCCCCCACTGTCCTGGATGGGTTTGAATGACGCCCTCTAGTCAGTCTTCTGGTTATTCTTAGTGGGCTCAAATTAGTCCGGTTCTGTAGAAGAAATGCTTATTTAACCTTCATGTAAAAACATTTAAGGGTTTTGGAATAAAAATAACCTCTCTTCAAACTTAGCTCTTCACTTACTAGCTTGTGTAATTTAGGACAATATGTCATTTCTAAGCCTCATTTTTATGTAAAATGATTGCATAGTAATTATCTCTCTGAAGATTAACTAAGATAGCATATGTGAACTGTCCTACAAAATATAAACTGCATTTTCTTCCTTCTTTGTTTAAAATGTGCTTTAGACACTGTGTGAGGTTCTGAGAATTCATAAGAAACAATTCTACTCCTCAAGAAGCCCACACGCTATGCACAAAAAGAAATAGTTAAAGCCTCTTGTATTATTCCTACGGCCATGGATTCTTGCCCTGAGTCCCTGCTGGTATGTTCTCCTCTCTTCTCTCTCTCTTAGATGTTGTGTTGCTAGAGCTCATTCCTCGTCTCTGGCTCTTTCCTCTCTGCATCCTCACAAGGCTTTGCATCCTCAAGGCTTTAACTAACCTGAAAATGTTAATAGACTCTAAATTTCTACATAACACAGAATTTTCTTTCAAAATCTGGTATTATATAACCAGTGCCTTTCTTGACATTTGAACTTAGATAAATCACAGAGAGCTCAGAGTTACATTTTCAGAAGCCTTGATATTTCCTCCCCAGTTGGATATTCCCTCATGCTTCCCCATCGCAGTAAATGACACTGCCACCTACCAAGTGGCTTGATCCAGAAACTTTGCCTCTTCCTTATTTCTTCTGTTTCTGTTAGCACTCACATTACAACCACCAGCCAAACCAGACAATCTTCTCCCAAAATTATATCTGGAATATTTTCATTTATTATCACCTTTGCTGCTACAACTTGAATACAAACCAGTGTCGTATCTTGTGTTTAGTATTGTGAGAGCTTCTTGTTTTTATTCTTCTTCTATTGCTCCTCTAGACTCCAAAATCCTCAAAATAATGAGAGTGATCTCTTGAAAATGTAAATTAAACCATGTACCTGCCCCTATTCAAATGGATTTCTTTTTGCTTTTTTTTTTTTTTTTTTTGCTGGGAAAGATTCGCCCTGAGCTTGCATCTGTTGCCAATCTTCCTCTCTTTTTTTTCCCTCCCAAAAGCCCTGGTACATAGTTGTATATTCTAGTTGTAAGTCCTTCCAGTTCTTCTATGTGAGCCACCGCCACAGCATGGCTACTGACAGGTGAGTGGCGTGGGTCCACACCCCTGAACCAAATCTGGGCCGCTGGAGTGGAGTGTGCCGAACTATAAGCACTAGGCCATCAGGGCTGGCTCTCAAGTGGATTTCTTGAATTTAAATATAATTTAGGAGATATTACATGGCATACACAAATGTTTATAATTTGGTTCATATTTTCCTCTGCAACCTCATTTTACACCATCTATTCATGTGTCAATATTCTTCAGTTACCTGGGTCTTAACACAACAAATTCTTTCCAACTTTAGGGCATTGGTCTTCTGTCCCTTACTTCTTCAAGTTCATAAGTCTATCTTATTCTTGTGGTTTTATCATAAACATTCCTTAGGGAGATCTACAAAGAAGTGAAGTAGCGCTCACTGGATATATGGTAGATTGATGTCCAGCATCCTTTTCAACCTTCCTCTAGTGTCCTTTCATATAAGGCAGGGAGAGGAAAACCAAAAATAACATTTTCCAAACTCTGTGTATCTAGGTATGGCCATGAGATAAGTCTTAGCTAATGGGATCTAAGTGGAAAGAATGTTTGAGACCTCTGGGTGGCACCTATAAAGAGAAAAGGTGAGCCCTCCCCTCCTCCTTCCTGCAGGCTGGAATTAAGGTGGGCTAATGTGTTACTTTGGAAAATGTGGATGAAGTAAATTCCCTAGGGATGGTGGAATAACAAGATGAAGGGATTTTGTCTGTGAAAATGTGTGCCTGGGGTCTACCTTCTCCTACACAGTTATGCGCAAAAAGAATAGGTAATTTTTTTCTTGATAAAACCACTATTACAGAGGGTCTCTGTTACAACGATTTGGTCCTAAGCCTTAATAATACAGCCCTCCATTCTTTATCTCTGAGCTCTGTTTGCTTCCTTCACATTTTGTAATTACTAGTTTATTTGCTTGTCAAATATGCGTCATTTCTACTAGACTGACTACAAGATAGAGGGGAACAGGAGCTTTTATTATTTTGCTAATTATTGGATATCCAGTGTCTATTTCAGTACTTAGTTCATAGTAAGTTTGCAATACGTATTTGTGAATGTGGATGTAACAGAACGGAAAAATAAATTAAGTAAATGCTTTAAAATTATTTTTTATATATAATTCGGACATGTTAAAATCCCAGCAATCACCAAGGAAGATTTAATTCTGACGTAATTGATTAGACCAGGGACAGCTGTGGCCGGATATCAGGAGACCCCCAGTTGATTCCAAAGTGCAGCCAAAGTTGAAAATGACTGTTGTGATGGTTTCCCAGAAAAACACAATCCCTCATCAAAAATGTTGAGGCATTGCCTACTGAGATATTTTGAGATGTAGCATGCAACTATCTATCAGATATTTTCACCAGTTAACTGACCCAATGCATGGGCATCAAGACCCAGAGAAGGAAACATTAATCCACAGGGAAATAATGTCATACTACTGACCTTTTATAGATGGTAAAGTCAGACATAAAAATAAAGCCTGGGAAATAACTCAGAGGAATAACATAGGCCACCGCACTCTACAATTTGTGATCTTGGATATGATATTTGGCCGGTCTTGATGAGAAAACATTCTGTCAATGCTTCTGTTCTGATCACCTCAATGACCATCATACTCCTGACTGCATTTGTTTATCAGTGGCCAGCACATTAAAATACTTATCAGTAACTACACCAAAGGGCTTTTGGTTTTGAAACTTTGTAAAGACAACAGTTTAAAATAAGAATTACTGATCACACAATAGAATACACTATATAAATTTTCTTAATAGTTAATAAACAAGCACACATAGACACAGGATAAATGACAGAGCATATTCTATGTGGTTCCATGAATACAGAGATTTGTTGGAACCTCTAGGCAGGTTTGGCTATGGAAATATTTTCTATCCTGGGCCTCTGGATTTTCCTGTTCTTTCACATTTATGATTCAATCAAATGTTGCCAATATTTCTCTGCCTCCAAAACTAGTTCCCTGTCTATATAGATCTGCACAGAATAATTGTATAAGCAGTTTTAACTAATTGCAACTCTATACTAATGGTATGGGGCTACTTTTTTTATACTGTACCTTTCTATGTCATATTAGAACTCAAGGAGGGTGACCACCTTCCAATATGTGTCCCACAAAATTCTTGCTGTGACTGATTGGAATAGTTTCCTTCTTCTCTGTTTTGCATTAATAAGAGAAGTTGAAAAGTAATTCCATCTTTTGAGAGAAGAGGATTACCTCTTGCTTGTGAGCATGCAGAAAAACATCTGCTGTACTTACAGAACTCAGTGAACATATTCCTTTGTATGTAACGCTATAATATTTTCCTCCTAATGATAACCTAAAGTTTAACACTAGCTCTCATCACTGTTCAGAATTATATGAGTAAGAGAATTAAATTACATATAAAAATGTTGGGTCACATACCCAGACATATTTTGGAATTCCACAATAGTTAAAAGGGTTAGCAATATTTATTGAATTTTATTAGCCATCTACACAAGCATGGATATTGAAGTTTCATGTTAAAAACTTTGCATACTTTAAATATGATTGTACAAACATAAAAAAATAAGTTATTTTTTTGTTTCCTATATTCTAAAATGAAATAATAAATTCTTTCCTAGAAAAAAAAAAAGGATGAATTAACCGCTAAAGAAGTTGGAGCTAGATATATGTAAATTCTCTATAAAATGATCCTTATAGCTACTTACAAATCAGGAGCAGTAAGTGACCCAAGACATACTTTCTACCAAAAAAAAAATGGCACCATCATTCTCACACATGTTTGCGTTCTATTAAATACGTATAATATCTATGTATATATACTATATTTATAAAAATGTACATAAATAATTATATATGTGTATATTATATATACATATATGTAAAAAATTACCTTATATAAAAAAGTTTTGAATTTTAAATTGTTCTCAAAACAATAAGAATCTAGGACACGTTTAAAAACGTTCAAATAAGAACTTGATGTTTATAGTATTAGGACTATACATTATATATATATTATAATTAAAATTATATATTGAATACACACTAAGTGTATTTGAATACATATATATTCAAATACAATCATGGGGTGATTCGAATCATGAAATAAATACATAAGAATTTATAATCCTAAATTCCTTGAGTTTATTCTGTTTCTTTAATTCCTATAAGCTGGTGTAAAGTACATGAACCTTGGAATCACAATAATGAGCCAAACCCAGACATCGTCTTGTGGATTCCAAGAATAAAGCATATAAACTTAATTTATGAAAGTTCATTATGCCTCAATAAAATATACTGTTGTTATTACATGTCAAGAAAAAAGTTCTCAGTTCTCGATCTAATGGACCTGTGCATCATGACTCCATGCAACGTTATATGCACAAGAGATACATAAAATTCTTATTGGTTTTATGGACAGTGTGTGTGTCTACTTAACTATAATTTTGTCACACTAAGTGAAAATATTTACTGGGTTAAGAAGTCAAGTGAAATGCGTGGATCTGTAGTATCAAGATTAAATTTTATTAAGTATGTGTCATGCAACCAAATATACAATTGAAAACAAATATTTAGAACTAGACTATCTACCTTGGTATCACTATTTCAGGCTATAGAATATAGATATAACTTCAACTTTGGTAAACCTTTAATTTTCAACACTATGTAGACTAATTATCATATAAATCTTGAAAGAATTCCCCATGGCCCTCCTTAAAATATTTCAGGGTTTTCAAAAGTGAAGCATTTGCGAAGACTCTCACCTCTCAACATGTCTAATTAGCTCTCCTAGCGCATTGAGACATACAAGTCTCTTTCAAAATTCAAAGCTAAAGTTAGAAACTTAATTTCAAATGATATCAAAACCTGGTCTGATAGCACTTTGGTTTTCCATGTAAAATGAAATGCTTGAGAAACTGTAGGCAAATTACCATGTTAAATTATAGTCATCTGCCAATGTTTCAGCCTTTTAAAAAGATTTTTATTACAAGTTATTGAAAATTAAGCAGATAATTCTGAATCTTTATATGAGTATAAAAAGAATGATATTAGAACCTTAAGTTAAATACTATAGATGAAAACGATCTCGCTTTGTTTTTTTTGATACATAAGTATTATTGTGTATTCTATACCAAATAGCATATGTGCATTTATTACTTATGGCATTTTTACCTTGATATATATGAAAAAAATACATATATATTAGAGGTATATATAGAGAGATGGCTCCAAAAAGATTCACCTCTGATTAATCTTTGTAATCAAACATGTTTTTGACTCTAGAAGAATTTTGTTCCTGTACCTAGTATTTATTTATGACCAGCAAAAGGTCCTTAACATTCATAAATCCTTGTAATTTCAGAAAAAAATATTGCTTAAGATATAGTGATACAAAGAAATTCTTCTTTTTTCATCTGAAGTTTTAATTTAACCGGGCATGCTGTCATTTTCTTTGCTAAATCTCACAACTCCATGATAGAAAAACTTGGAAAGCAACTTAAATATTCATCAATGGGATATTTTCATATAGCAAATAATTATATAACACTTAATACATGTCAGGCACCACTCCAAGTACATTACAAATTTCTCTGATAAATGTCTTTCACATCTAATCCTATTTTGGCATCTGCTTCTTAGATGATCAAAACAAACACAGAGAGTCTACTGGTCCAGGTGATCCAGAATGCTGCTGGTGACAGATGTGATGTTAGTGACCCTTCTTAATCTATGAATTGAATACCCATGCCTTGGAAATCTTGGACAAGACAATCTTGTCTTGAATGCTAGTTCTATTTTTTATCCTTTCTCCCTGTGATAATTTCTCCACTGGGGAAATAAACTGGAATTAACAGAGAATATTTCCCCATGACTTGAGCATTCTGCTAGTGATTTATATATTATATATCATATGCCTTGAGATTTATTAATGAGATTGTGTGTCTTCACTACCAATCATCTCAGGTGTAAAATAAGGAAGCAGGAAGGCGAAACACATGGCAAAGGCAAAAGCAGCAACCAGGTTTGCTTCACTCTGGTTGGATATCAGCAGACTGCCAACACCAGGGGACAGTGTTATCCATTTCTACACAGACATTTGAAACAATTTAAGTCAAGGGATTTCACCAGCAGATGGCCAAGAAAGCTATTTTGATGAAATTTAGTTTTATTATTTAATGCTATCTGAAATCCAAAACTTTTAAAAAGTTTGAAAAAGTTAGAAGTACTCTTCTGAATAGTTCTATCACTGTGGAGTTTCATTTGTTAATTAAAAAAGTAATTTATTAATTGATTCGAAGCCTTAAAGGAGGGAATTTTCTTTGATCTTCGACCAAGAATTAATATAAGGTACATGTTTATTTTCAAGATATCATCTTTTCTTTAATTACAAACTATAATTATGAATTTCAATTATATGACATTCTAAAAAAGGCAAAATTATTAGGATAGAGAAGAGATCTGGGTTTTAGGGGATGTAAGTAGAGGGAGGAGAAATTTTGTGGATTATGAAAATGCTCTGTATTCTGATTGTGATGACGAAACATCCTATGAAAGTGTGAAAACCTGTAGAATGTACACTGGAAAGAGTAGATTTTACTGTCCACATGTTAAAAAATAAATAAGTAGATGGCTATATGCTGTTCATTGCCCGGCCACTGTATTTTTTGATATTTATCAAAACATTACTACTAAATCATTGAAGAATTTATCGACAATAGAACCACAATTGCTAGGTAGCCCTTTATGTAATGAAAAATGCAGGGAATTTGATGCTCCAGAAACAAGATATAATATAGCAATATGAAAAGGAGTTTGAAATAATTAAGCCATTATTTGTTTAAGAAAAGATTATTAAAAACAGGCAAACAGAAAATAATCATACAGAAATCCTGGAAATTAAAATATAATATTTGAAATAAGAAGTGCTTACTGTGGATTGAAGTATTACTACTTAAGTTATTGAATTTAACAATTGAATCCCAATTGCTGGGTATCATATTATGTAACAATAAGTAAAAAAAATAATTTGGCTTGGTAATCTTGTGAACTTGGTCAGAGGTCATAGCAAATCCACTTCATAGGGATGCACAAGAAGTCAGGAGTGAGTGGGATTACCATAGAAGGTAATTCTTGCTGAATATGTGGTCACTTATAAAAGTATAAAGCATATTAAAAAGTCCATAGCCATCTGGTACAGAAGTATTCCCAAAACATGGGATACTTTATGCTCCTAAAACAAGATATAATAGAGTTATGGAAAGTTACCTGAAATAGTTTAAACGTCTATTTGTATAATAAAATTATTATTATATCATTAAAAGTAAAAGCAGGCAAATGTGAAAAATAGTCACACAGATATCTTGGATGTGGAAATATAATGTTTGAAACAAATATATTATGTGGACTAAATCATAAAGACTAAACACAGTTGAATAAACAATCAGTGAATTGGAAGACAGATATGAAAAAATCACTTAATAAAACACTGAGATATACAGAGAAAAAAATAAGGGGGATTGAGTACACTGTAGACTGACAAATTACAAAATATTTTCCAAAATAAATGATTCAGAGAATATGGAGGTGTGCTATTCATTGGGGTTGTTAGAAACTACTCCACTTCTCCTCCTTCCTAGAGTCTGGTAAGACTTGTTCCAATTGACTTGTTTTGGCTCATTGTGTGATAAAAATTGAGTATTATTTTTTCCAGCTATAATAGAATATTTTGTATCAGAACAAGCTCCAACTGAGAACAAGAAGCAAAGCTGGGTATGTTTAGAATCCTTGTAGAGCTCCCAAGTAATCTACAGCTTGAGGGGCTATGATACTGGAATGCACAGAGAGGTGTGTCCCAAATTCAGCTATGATTTACACCTTGAGATATTTATGGATTTCCAAGCAGTGAATGAAAGGCTGAGAAAATGAGCAGAGGTCTTGAGAGTGTGATGTTTTTGGGAAGAAAAATCCATGAGGTCAGGGCAAGCAAATGAAGGCGGTCCCTGGTAAACATCCATGTTTTCAGTTGAGCATTTTGTAGATTTACCACATAAAAGGAAGAAAAACCAAAAATAGAACAATCTTCACAAAAACTGCATCCCAGCTACCAGTCAGCTCAATCTCTGATCTAATTAAAGTAACCTAACACAACACTAATTGCCTGCCAGAAGAAAAATAATTCCTTTTTTCCAGAATGGTAATATCATCCATGCCTTTAGCCTTTTTTAATTAAATGTTTTATTTTGAAATGTTTGTAAATTTATATTATATTGTAAGAAATAAAACAGAGAGATCCCATGTCCTCCTTACTTGGTTTTTTCAAAGGTAACATCTTGTGTTTGTATCACCACAAGGCTCTCTCACAGGCCCTGTAATGTCTGTGTTCTTCCTGTCCCCACCTGCAGCTTAATCCCAACAACCACTAATCTGCTTTTTATTTCTATAATTTTGTCATTCCCAGAATGTTATGTGAATGGAACCATACACTAGGTACATTTTGGGATTGACTTTTTTCAGTTGGCATAATTTTCCAGATTCACACAGGTTGTTGCATGTATCAATAGTCTGTTCATTTTTATTGCTTAGTATTATTCCAAGGTCTGGACATACCACTGTTTGTATAACCATTCACACATTGAAGGCTATCTAGGTTGTTTCCATATTTGTCTATTATGAATAAATCAGCTATACACATTCATGTACAGAATTTTGTGTGGACATAGGTTTTAAATTACCTGGGTAAAATGCCTAAGACTTTATCAAATTGCCGGGTCGTATGATAGCTACATGTTGAGCTAGTTAAGAAACTGAGGGGCGGAGTCAAGATGGTGGCATAGGCAGACTCTGAACTCACCTCCTCCCGTGGACACAGCCAATTACCAACTACTCGTGGAAAAATTACCCCTGAGACAGAACTGAAAACTGGATAAGAGGAACTCCTGCAACAACGGACAATCCTAACTGGGGTAGAAGAGGCAGAGACTCCCTTCTGGAGAGGAAAAACGCCGCCTTCACAAGCCGCCAGCTTCACGGGCCCCAGGAGCAGCTCACAGGTACGCAGCCTCCCTGGAGGCGCGGGGCCCTGAGCCGGGGAGCGCCCCCGCTGTGGGCATTTTGTGGACCCAGCACAATTGAGACCAGTGGCATAATATCTGACTTTGCCTGCTACTAAAACACTGGGGAGCACCCCCAGCAAACCCGGTTCACAAAGAAACTAAAACTGGCTCTTAAAGGGCCCGCGCACAAACTCACCCGTTCCAGAAAGCATCCTAAAATCACCAGAAAGAAAGGTGCACAGTGCTTCGGTGACAAGAGACTCACCTAATAGGCCCTGAGTGCATCTCGGTGAGGGGTGAGACCTCTCCAGGGACTGGGACATTGGCGGCGGCCATTGTTGTGGCCTGGTGTGAGCGTGCTGACACAGACGCCATTGGAGTTCTCCCTGAGACCTGCTAGCCCAGGGTCTGCTCCACCCGCTAGAGCACCGATTTAATCCAGCTCAGCCAGGGCAGGCAACCCACCCTAGAGACTAGCCCCACCCAACAACAAGCCCTCAGGCAACGTGTGGGCCTGCACAGATTGGTGACTGGATTCTCTGCAGCCGGGCAACTGAGCTGACTTGAGCGGGGCAGGGTGTGCACAAGGAGCGGGTGGAGAGTGTGGGGCGGTGGCAGAGTGTGTGGGGCTCCCGCCATGGAGAGACTGGGTCCACTTGGGGAGGTCGGGGCGCTCACACGGGGCAGGACTGTGTTGACTGTGTGTGTGGACCTGTGGGCGGCAGGGCTTGTCAGCTGCAGAAGACTTGTACTTCTCAAAGACCCACATAGGAGGTTTGCTCCACCTTCCAAAACCTGAAACAATTGGGGGCTCCTGTGCCTGAGGCCAGCCCCACCCAGCTGCAATCCTCAGAGAGCTGACAAGAGACCTAATAGGCTAGAGGCTTACAGCAATTGTAAGGCCCTGAGCCTAACAACCTGCCACGGTGGGGGCCTACTCACTTAAAAGAAATACTGCAACACAAATGTGGTATTAGAACTTGCAGCCAACTGTGCTGGGGCTCCCCACACCTGATAAAGAGACTGAAGGGCCCACAACAACTACAAGCAGCTGAGCATTACAACAGCTGGCCAGGAGCATAACTCAGCCTCCCTGGGCACCTACAGGGAGAGCAAACAGGCCACAGCAGAAGGATACACGTAGCCCACATAGGGGTCACCCGTGGAACATTGAGACCTGAGGGAAGCACACTGGAAGCCTCCTAAGCCATCCCTTACATAAGGTCCCCTATCCAAGAGCAGGAGCCGTAGCTGACCTACCTAATACGTAGACACAAGCACAGGGAAAGAGGCAAAATGAAGAGGCAAAAGAATACATTCCAAGTAAGGGAACAGGACAAAACCCCAGAAAAGGAACTTAGTGAAACAGAAATGAGCAACCTACCTGACAGAGAGTTCAAACTAAGAGTGTTAAGGATGCTCACTGATCTGGGGAGAAGAATAGATGGACTCAGTGAGAATGTCAACAAAGAAATGGAAGAGAGAAAAAAGAACGAAGCAGGAAGGAAGAATACAATACTGGAAATGAAAAACTCATTAGAGGGACTCAAAAGCAGAGTAGAGGATACAGAAGAACGGATCTGTGAGCTGGAAGAAAGACTAGAAGAAATTACCCAAGGTGAACAGGTAAAAGAGAAAAGAATTAAAAAGAGTGAGGACAGTCTAAGGGACCTCTGGGACAACATCAAACGCACTAACATCCGTGTTATAGGTGTCCCGGAAGGAGAAGAGCGAGACAAGGGGGCAGAGAATCTATTTCAAGAAATAATAGATGAAAACTTCCCTAACCTAAGGAAGGAAACAGACATCCAGGTACAGGAGGCAGAGAGAGCCCCAAACAAGATAAACCCAAAGAGGCCCACACCAAGACACATCATAATCAAAATGTCCAGAATTAAAGATAAAGAGAGAATCCTAAAAGCCGCAAGAGAATGTCAAGTTACATACAAAGGAAACCCCATAAGGCTATCAGCTGACTTCTCAGCAGAAACCTTACAGGCTAGAAGAGAATGGCATGATATATTTAAAGTGCTAAAAGGAAAAAACTTACAGCCAAGAATACTCTACCCAGCAAGGTTATCGTTCAAAATGGAAGGAGAGATCAAAATTTTCCCAGATAAGCAAAAATTAAAGGAGTTTGTCACCAAGAAACCAGTGTTACAAGAAATGTTAAAAGGACTGATTTAAGGGGAAAAGAAAGACCACAAATAGCAAAAATTATCTATTTCCACGATTAGAACGTAATGGATACAAATGCACAAAAAAGAGGTTGGATATGATATCAAAAACATAAAAGGAGGGAGGAGGGTAGTTAAAGAGTACAGCTTTCAGACAGAGGTCAAACTAAAGTGACCATCAATTCTGTATAGAAGAAGTAAGGAACAGAGAAGGACTACTAAAACACTGAGGAAAAAAAAAAAAAATTAAAAAATGGCAGTAAGTACATACTTATCAATAGCTACTTTAAACGTCAATGGACTAAATGCTCCAATTAAAAGGCATAGGGTGGCTGACTGGATAAAAAAACAAGACCCATATATATGCTGCATAGAAGAGACACACTTCAGACCTAAAGACACTCACAAACTGAAAGTGAAGGGATGGAAAAAGATACTCCACGCAAATGGCAATGAAAAGAAAGCTGGGGTAGCAGTACTCATATCAGACAAAATAGACTTTAAAACAAAAACTGTAAAACGAGACAAAGAAGGGCATTACATAATGATCAAGGGAACAATCCAACAAGAGGATATAACACTTGTAAATATCTACGCACCCAATGTAGGTGCACCTAAATATATAAAGCAATTATTAACAGACATAAAAACAGAAATAGACAGTAACACAATAATAGTAGGGGACTTTAACACTCCACTTACACCAACGGATAGATCATCCAAACAGAAGATCAATAAGGAAACATTGGCCTTAAACGACACACTAGAACAGATGGACCTAGTAGATATATACAGAGCATTCCATCCAAAAACCGAAGAATACACGTTCTTTTCAAATGCACATGGAACGTTCTCCAGGATTGATCACATATTAGGCCACAAAACAAGTCTCCATAAATTTAAGAAGATTGAAATAATACCAAGCATCTTTTCTGACCACAACGGTATGAAACTAGAAATCAACTATAGGAAGAAAATCAGAAAAGCCACAAATACATGGAGATTAAACAAAATGCTACTGAACAACGACTGGGTTAATGAAGAAATCAAAGAAGAAATCAAAAATACCTGGAGACAAATGAAAATGAAAATACGACATGCCAGAATTTATGGGATACAGCAAAAGCGGTTCTAAGAGGGAAGTTTATAGCGATACAGGCCTATCTCAACAAACAAGAAAAATCTCAAATAAACAATCTAACAATGCACCTAAAGGAACTGGAAAAAGAAGAACAAACTAAGCCCAAAATCAGTAGAAGAAGGGAAATAATAAAAATCAGAGCAGAAATAAATGAAATAGAGACCAAAAAAACAATAGAAAAAATTAATAAAACCAAGAGCTGGTTCTTTGAAAAGATCAACAAAATAGACAAACCTTTAGCTAGACTCACCAAGAAAAAAGAGAGAAGGCACAAATAAGTAAAATCAGAAATGAAAGAGGAGAGGTTACAACAGACACCTCAGAAATACAAAAGATTATAAGAGAATACTATGAAAAACTATATGCCAACCAATTCGACAATCTGGAAGAAATGGATAAATTCTTAGAATCATACAACCTTCCAAAACTGGATCAAGAAGAAGTAGAGAATTTGAATAGACCAATCACCAGTAAGGAGATCGAAACAGTAATCAAAAACCTCCCCAAAAATAAAAGTCCAGGAGCAGACGGCTTCCCTGGTGAATTCTACCAAACATTCAAAGAAGACTTAATACCTATCCTTCTCAAACTCTTCCAAAAATTGAGGAGGGGGAAGCTCCTAACTCATTCTACGAAGCTTACATTACCCTGATACCAAAACCAGCCAAGCACAACACAAAAAAAGAAAATTACAGGCCAATATCACTGATGAACATCGATGCGAAAATCCTCAACAAAATACTAGCAAATCGCATACAACAATACGTTAAAAAGATTATACACCATGATCAAGTGGGATTTATTCCAGGTATGCAGGGATGGTTTAACATTCGCAAATCAATCAACGTAATACACCACATTAATAAAATGAAGAACAAAAATCACATGATCATCTCAATAGATGCAGAGAAAGCATTTGACAAGATACAGCATCCATTTATGATAAAAACTCTGAATAAAATGGGTATAGAAGGAAAGTACCTCAACATAATAAAGACCATATATGAGAAACCCACAGCTAATATCGTCCTCAATGGTGAAAAACTGAAAGCCATCCCTCTAAGAACAGGAACCAGACAAGGATGCCCACTGTCACCACTCCTATTTAACATAGTATTGGAAGTCCTAGCCAGAGCAATCAGGCAAGAGAAAGAAATAAAAGGGATCCAAATTGGAAAGGAAGAAGTGAAACTGTCACTATTTGCAGATGACATGATTTTATATATAGAAAACCCTAAAGAATCCACCAGAAAACTTTTAGAAGTAATAAACGAATATGGTAAAGTTGCAGGATACAAAATCAACAGACAAAAATCAGTTGCATTTCTGTACACTAACAACGAAGTAGCAGAAAGAGAAATTAAGAATACCATCCCATTTACAATTGCAACAAAAAGAATAAAATACCTAGGAATAAACTTAACTAAAGAGTTGAAAGATCTGTACACCGAAAACTATAAAACATTTCTGAAAGAAATTGAAGAAGACACAAAGAAATGGAAAGATATTCCGTGCTCTTGGATTGGAAGAATTAACATAGTTAAGATGTCCATACTTCCTAAAGCCATCTATAGATTCAATGCAATCTCTATCAAAGTTCCAACAACATTTTTCACAGAAATAGAACAAAGAATCCTAAAATTTATATGGAACAACAAAAGACCCCGAATAGCTAAAGGAATCCTGAGAAAAAAGAACAAAGCTGGAGGTATCACACTCCCTGATTTCAAAATATACTACAAAGCTATAGTAACCAAAACAGCATGGTACTGGCACAAAAACAGACACACAGATCAATGGAATAGAATCGAAAGCCCAGAAATAAACCCACACATCTATGGACAGCTAATCTTTGACAAAGGAGCCAAGAACATACAATGGGGAAAAGAAAGTCTCTTCAACAAATGGTGTTGGGAAAACTGGATAGCCATATGCAAAAAAATGAAAGTAGACTCTTACCTTACACCATACACAAAAATTAACTCGAAATGGATTAAAGACTTGAATGTAAGACCTGAAACTGTGAAAGTTCTAGAAGAAAACATAGGCAGTACGCTCTTCGACATCAGTCTTAGCAACATCTTTTCAAACACCACATCTGACCGGGCAAGAGAAACAATAGAAAAATAAACAAATGGGACTACATCAAACTAAAAAGCTTCTGCACAGCAAAGGAAACCATCAACAAAACGAAAAGACAACCTAACAATTGGGAGAAGATATTTGCAAACCATACATCTGATAAGGGCTTAATCTCCAAAATATATAAAGAACTCATGCATCTCAACAACAAAAACTACCAACCCAATTAAAAATGGGCACAAGACCTGAACAGACATTTCTCCAAAGAAGATATACAGATGGCCAACAGACACATGAAAAGATGTTCAAAATCACTAACTATCAGGGAAATGCAAATCAAAACTACAATGAGATATCACCTCACGGCCGTCAGAATGGCTATAATTAACAAGACAGGAAACAACATGTGTTGGAGAGGTTGTGGAGAGAAGGGAACTCTCATACACTGCTGGTGGGAGTGCAAACTGGTGCAGCCACTATGGAAAACAGTATGGAGATTCCTCAAAAATCAACGATAGAACTACCGTATGATCCAGCTATTCCACTGTTGGGTATTTATCCAAAGAACTTGAAAACACCAATTTGCAAAGGTACATGCACCCCTGTGTTCATTGCAGCCTTATTCACGATAGCCAAGACTTGGAAGCAACCTAAGTGCCCATCAAGGGACGAATGGATAAAGAAGCTGTGGTATATATACACAATGGAATACTACTCAGCCATAAGAAACGATGAAATCCAGCCATTTGTGACAACATGGATGGACATTGAGGGTATAATGCAAAGTGAAATAAGTCAGAGGGAGAAGGTCAAATACCGTATGATTTCCTTCATTAAGTAGTAGATAATAACAACAATAAACAAACACATAGGGACAGAGATTGGATTGGTGGTTACCAGAGGGGAAGGGGGGAGGGAGGAGGGTGAAAGGGATAATTGGGTACATGTGTGTGATGATGGGTTGTAATTAGTATTTTGGTGGTGAACATGATGTAATCTATGCAGAAATAGAAGTATAATGATGTACACCTGAAATTTTTACAATGTTATAAACCAATGTTACTGCAATAAACAAAAAATTTAAAAAAAAAAAAGAAAAAAAAATAGCATGAATAGTTTGCTTAAAAATTGTTTTGTCTTAATAAATGCTACTATACAAGAAAAAAAAAAAAAAAAAAAAAAAGAAACTGAAAAACTATTTTCCAGTGGGGCTCTACCATTTTATATTCCCACAAGAAATGTATGAATGATGCAATTGTCCACATCCTTGCAAGCATTTGGTGTTATCATTATTTTTATTATAGACATTCTGTCATTTGTGTTATGATATCTCATTGTGATTTTGATTTGCATTTCCCTAGTGGCAAATGATGTTAAGCAATGTTTCATGTACTTGTTTGTCATCTGTACATGTTCTTCAATAAAATGTCTGTTCATGTCTTTTGTCCATTTTCTAACTGGATCTTTTTTTTTTTTATTGTTGAGTTTTAAGTGTTCTTGCTCTAATCTAGATATTTGTCCTTTTTTAGAGACGTGGTTTGAAAATATTTTCTCATACTCTGTATGTTCCCCTTTCATTCTCTTAACAGGATTTTCATAGAGCAAAATTTTTAATTTTGATGAAGTTCAATTTAGTTTTTTCCTTTTAGGGATCATGTTTTGATGTCAAGTGGAAGAATTCTTGTCTAATCCTAGATCCTAAAGATTTTTTCTTATTTTTTTCCTTAAAAGTTCTATATTTTACATTTAAATCTATGATACTTTTTGAGTTAATTTTTTGTGTAAATTGTGAAACTTAGGCTGAGATTATTTATTTACATTGTCTATCTATCTATCTACCCATCGTCTATCTATATCTATCTCTCTATCTACCTATCATCTATCTATATCTGTCTGTCTATCTATCTATCATTTATCTATCTTTCATCTATTCATCTATCCAACTATCTACCAATTGCCTACGGATGTCTACTTACTCCAGGACTATTTATTTAAAAGATTGTCTTTCTATCATTGAATTGCATTTAAATCTTTGTCAAAAAGTGATTGGGCATATTAGTGTGCGGCTATTTCTGCATTCTCTATTTTGTTTCATTGAGCTATGTGCCTATTCCTCTGCTAATACTACAGACTCCTGATTAGATTAGATTATTAGTATATATTATTAGACATTATATTAGATTACATAATTTCTTGAAATTGGGTAGACACAGATTCATCCCCCTTTATTCTTCTTATCCAAAATGTTTTTATCCCAACCATTCTATTGTTGAACCCATCCACTGAAGATTTTTTTAAAATTTGGTTCTTTTCTTCTGCAATTCTAAACTTTCCATTTGATTATTCTTTTTAATCTTCAATTTATTTTCTAAGACTTTTATTTCTTTGCTGAGACTTTTGATTATTTCATTTGTTTCAAGTATATTTGAATTTCTCATTGAAGCATTTTTATGAAGAATGCTTTAAAATCTTTCTCAGGTAGTTCTAACATCTCTATCATTTCAATGTTAGCATTTACTGATTGTCTCTTTTCATTCTGTTTCTTTCCTCCCTTGTTCTTAGTATGACTAATGATTTTCAGTTGAGACCTGGACATTTTGAATATTTTGTTGTGAGACTCAGGATCTTACTAAATCTTCTGTATTAACTGATTTTTTCTGACATAGGTCCTGCAGGGAAAAAGGTAGTTGTGCCATCTTGTTACGGCAAGGTGGAGGTAGAAATCTAGGTTCGCCACTCACCTCCTGTTTACACTAGAGGGGGTTCTCCTCATTACTGCTGGGCAGACATGAGGGATCTGGCTCCCCATTCCACAGATACCTCCCTGGCTTGGAGAGGAAAATGTGCCTCACTATTTCTCCACATATGGCTTCCTCTAACATCAGAGGATTGCTAGCTTTGTTACTGCTGGGCTATAATGAAAGTCGACTTTCCCTAGGCCTCTCTGTATACCAACCCAGTAAGGAGGGGAGGGGATACCTGTTATTGACAAGTGGGAGTGGAAATCCAAAATCCCTATGTGGTTTCTATTGACATTACTGGGGTCCCAGTGACCATCTGGTGAGGATGAAAGTCCTGGCTCCCTATATGGCCTTCTCTGACACCAACATGGTGTCAGGACCAGCCTTGAAAGGGTGGAAGTATAGAAACCCCTCTCAGCCTTTGCTGGTGTATGTGTAACTAAATTTTTCTGTGGTGTTTGGCTGGAATAGATTTGTTATTGTCTAAAGTTTCTGTCTTGTTAGTTTGCTTCTTTCCTGGTTCTTTGGCTAGAACCAGGATTTTTTTGTTGGGCCTTTTCTTTGTCTGCGTCCATTGGCATCTCCATGTTGCCAGCTTTTCAGCTCCAAGTTTAGGATATTTAAGGCAAGAAGCAAACCCAGGGAACTCACTGCCATGTCACTTCTTATGTTCTGAGGTCACCAGCCGATCTGCTTTCTTCTCTCATCTTTGAGAGTCTTCCTAAGTTTGTTTAATGTCTAATGCCCAGGGTTTTTATTTGTATTTGGATGAATAGGGAAATATATTAATCTTCCTGGAAGTGTAACTCTTCTACACTTTTATTTTATGCAAAAAGTCCAACAGGGGCCGGCCCCATGGCTTAGCGGTTGAGTGCGTGCTCCGCTACTGGCAGCTGGGGTTCGGATCCCGGGCGTGCACCGACGCACGGCTTGTCCGGCCATGCTGAGGTGGCGTCCCACATACAGCAACTAGAAGGATGTACAACTATGACATACAACTATCTACTGGGGCTTTGGGGAGAAAAAGTGAAAAAAAAAAAAAAGGCGGAGGATTGGCAATAGATGTTAGCTCAGGGCCGGTCTCCCTCAGCAGAAAGAGGAGGATTGGCATTGATGTTAGCTCAGGGCTGACCTTCCTCACAAAAAAACAAAAAATAAAAAAAGTCCAGCATACAGTAAATAATTGTCAGGCATATTAGGAAACTGGAACAAATTATCCAAAAATGATAAAAACAAAAAGACAATTAAAACTAACCCTCAGGAGTTATCATATATAAATTTGGATACTGGAGTTGTTATATACATTTTTTAATATAACTGTGAAGTAAATATTACAAGTAAACAGAGTATGGATGGAGAATATCAGCAAGAATTGATAGCTATGAAAAAGAAAAAAATGGAAATATGGGAACTGAAAAATAACCAATATTTAAAAAAAATGGAAAGTAGAATTAATATAAAATAATTGAGATAAATTACAAAAGTGAACATTTGAAAGAATAATAGAAAAGATCAACATTTTGGAAGATGAAACAACACTAAAAAAAGGGAGAGGAAAATATCGCAATAAAACGATATCAAGACTGAAATAAACACAGACACCCATGCACACACACGTACATATTGACAGTTAAGACAATACTATGAACAGCAGTATGCAAAAAATTAAATTAGAGAAATGGGAATTTTTCTAGAATATTATAATTAAAAATTACTCAAATTATCCAGATTAAAGACTAAACATGATTAGACTACTAAACATCACACACATTTGATTGCTACTCAAGTCTCATCACTTTCAAGATACAAGATCTAGATAATTTACAGTTATGTTTTACCAAAACCTCAAAAAAAAAAAAAAAAAGATAACATATCATCAAAAAACCCTCTTCTAGAAATTAGAAAAAGCAATAATTCTCCCTAACTCATTTTCTAAAACTAGAGTAATGTCAAAATCAAAACCATACAATTTAAATTCAATTCAAATGAAAATTATAAGGTAACATCATTTTTGCTTATATATATAAAAATTCTAGATAAAATATGAGCAAACCAAATAAGGTATTTCTAAAACAAAATATTATGGTTTATTTTAGCCTTGAAAGAATGCTTTAATATTAGATAATTACAACATTATCAGACAAAAGAAATAAAACCAGATGATCACCTCTGTAGATCCATTAAAAAAAGGCATTTCATGAATTCATGTTAAAAAAAAAAAACTTAGCTAACTTGGAACAGAATGAAACTTCATTAAATTGGTAAATGAGATCTCTCAAGATATTACAGCAAACAATGTACCTATTCATAAAAATTAACCAAATCTTGAAAGTAAAGCAAGAGAAGGGCTACAAATCCTTTCAATTTCATTGGCTCATCGTAGAATTATTTTATTATCAAGAAGACCTGTGTTTGACTTTGTTATTTACTTATTAATTAGAGCCCAAACACTGTGAAATTACATGTTCCGTTGCAGGTTACTATCTATAGAAAAGATAACCCCCACAGTTACAATGTTTTGCCTGTAGGACATTAACCAGTTTTGTTTCCATATGTAAATTCATTTTAGCCTCGCTTGATTATACATATTTACCTAGAATCCTGACTACCATTTAATAAGTTTTCTCATTAAATAATGAATTAAAAAATTTGACATATGTTCATTTATGCTGCTATGAGAGTTCTGTTTTTAATTTCGAAAATTATACTCTATCCGTACTTAAAATAGAAACTTTAGAGACATTGACATTAAAGTAGAGAATAATGCATGCTTCCTACCTTCACCTTTATAATACAAGATTAAACTGTAAGTTTACAGTTCTGTTCATTTATAGAGAAACATTTATAAGAAAATAAACAGAAATGAAAAATTGGAAAAGAGAGTATAGAAGTGTCCATTTTGCAATATACTGTCCAGGCACACATGAAAAGATACGTTAATTCAATGGATATTTATTATACCTTCATAACATGCAAGCCACAGCTATCAGGTCTCATCCCAAGAATATTTCTCTGTGAATAGTGATTTAAAAAATAGAATAGTTTATGTGTTTTGGGTTTTATATGTTTTGAAACAAGTGATGATTTAAGTTGACAAATTTCACTTAACATCTTTAATAAAAAAAAGAGTCAGTTATATGTATATGTATCATTCCTTAATTCGTGCTACAGGTATTTATACAACACTCTGTCTGCACCAGGCACTTACTATCAATGTGGTGATCAACTGTAGTAGCTCATCTAAGAAGAACATTATCCATCTGATCATGCAGGGAAAATTGCCAGATTAATTAAGACTCCAAAAAGATCTGAAAACCATTATATACCTCCTTGTGTCCTAACAACTTTACTTCCAGCGCTTCCTATCCAAAAAATTGGTAAAATCACCAACACAAGACCTCAGATCTGAAGCCTAGGAATCATGTTTGACATCTCCACCCGCATTCTCCCTCTCGATCATTCTACCTCCTCAACGTTTCTCACGTTTTTTCATTTCTCTACCATACTGGTAGAAATCTCCATCAACGCTGGTCAGGACAACCAAATGGGTTGTCTCAAAAAGCTGAACGTAAGAGCCATCAGAAGATCTTTTAAAAAATAAATTTCAGGGCCGGCCAGCTGGCGCAAGCGATTAAGTGCACGCGCTCCACTTAATGGAGCGGTGGCCCGGGGTTCACCAGTTCGGATCCCAGGCGCGCACTGACGCACCGCTTGTCAAGCCATGCTGTGGCGGCGTCCCATATAAAGTGGAGGAAGATGGGAACAGATGTTAGCCTAGGGCCAGTCTTCCTCAGCAAAAAAAGAGGAGGATTGGCAGATGTTAGCACAAGGCTGATCTTCCTCGCAATAAATAAACAAATAAATAAATTTCTCGTACTATTACCTTACCAAAAATCAAAGCAAGACAAAACAAAACAAGCAGAAAAAAATACCCCACAAATCCCAGAATGTATCAATATGTACAATAGTGATAATAAATTTAAACATGTAGTTTTCTGGTCATGATATCTACTCATGCTACTCAAGGTGTGGGCCATAAACTATTTCTGGTACTCAAAATATTTATTGATGTCCAAACTAGATAAGAATATAGAAATTATGTGTAAGATTTTAGAAATTATATAGCAATTTGATATTACTGTAACAGTTTTTTATTTTAGCAAAGTATCTTGCTAGATAGATTAGAAAAGATCAAAAAAAGAAACTGTTTCACCAAAAATATTTGAAAATGCATCATCTAGACTATACAAGTACTACAATTAAGTTAGACTATATGAATAATTGCCAGTTTAATATTTTAATGCTTTACAAGCTAGCTACTCATTTGCAACTCATATTCTAGTATTACATATAATAACATTAACAGCCTTGAGTGTCCTATTTTTTGAAATAGGGAAAAACTAGACAACCAGTAATCAAGTAAGAATTCCCAACATATATTGGAAACAGGCTTACATGATCTCTAAATTTCCTTCCTATTCAATCTTTTTATGTACCAAAAGATCAGGTCTAGGCAGTAGTTTTCTTTATCTTTCTTATATTTCTTCTCAAAAAATTAAATTTCATTTTATATTACTTAGATTCGTGTACATGATAACTGCATATTTACACTTCAATGATAGCATACAAATTGGGATTTTTTTGATAAGGACATTTGTGGTTTGACAACATTTCTGTGAGTTTTCAATATAGTGACCCAATTGTTTTTACTTTTCTAATGAGAAAACCCACAGGTGAAATTGTTAGGTCAGCTTGATTTGTTATATAGATCCCTGTTCACTGGAAACAAGAATAGGCCTGGGTCAGGGAACCAATTATTTCATTCTTTCCCCTTCATGACTACCAGACAATGGTGATTTCTGACCTCAAATAAGAAATTATACATTTGACCAGTGTTTGTCGGAAATAATTTGTAACAGGTTTCACCTTTGGTTTATTATGTTCCAGAAGCTTATATCTTCCCATTACATTCTTCTAATTTTATTCTGAATCACTATTGTTGCTTCAAGCTTGAATGTATTTGTTTGTTCTTACTGTTTTGAAAATGAAGCCAGCTCTTGCCCTCTGTACCACGAACAGTAATGAAATACATAATCAGCGTGGTGCTTTGTATTGCCCCAAAGAGATTTCTTTCCTGATTAAAAATTAAAGGTAGCAATAAGATTTTTAAGTTTCCTTCCAAGTGAAAATATTTTTCTATGTTGGATCTCAGTCATAATGAGTAAGTATGGCCATTATCTATTATAAATGAGCTACTTTATAATTGAAATAGCAGTGAGGTTTAGAGGGCTAAGTTCATGTCACATGTTCTGAGGAGGGTCAAGTTTTACGTGCAAAAGTTTTTTGATATGGACTTATATTGTACATCTGTGAATTGTTCAAGAAATGTTTATGGCCATCCATTGTGTG